>NW_026708384.1:42500-62249 GCF_902713425.1 Acipenser ruthenus | reverse complement strand
CTTCTGTGGGTGAAAACACAGAGAGAGAGAGAGACAGGGCGGAGTTTGAGTCTTTTGTAATGCAAAAAATCTATATAACCCCACACCTCCCCTCCTCTTTCTACCTCCCCGACTGACAAAGGAATTACTGCCCGGAAAATCACGCTGGTTCAGGGGAACAGATTTTAAGGGAAAGCTGGGCGTCGCTGTGGTCCTAGTGCCCTGTGTAAAGCACAGAGAGGTCTGGTAAAGCATAGTGAAGCATTGTAAAGCACAGAGAGGTGTGGTAAAGCATAGGGAAGCATTGTAAAGCACAGAGAGGTGTGGTAAAGCATAGGGAAGCATTGTAAAGCACAGAGAGGTCTGGTAAAGCATAGGGAAGCATTGTAAAGCACAGAGAGGTCTGGTAAAGCATAGGGAAGCATTGTAAAGCACAGAGAGGTCTGGTAAAGCATAGGGAAGCATTGTAAAGCACAGAGAGGTCTGGTAAAGCATAGGGAAGCATTGTAAAGCACAGAGAGGTGTGGTAAAGCATAGGGAAGCATTGTAAAGCACAGAGAGGTGTGGTAAAGCATAGGGAAGCATTGTAAAGCACAGAGAGGTCTGGTAAAGCATAGGGAAGCATTGTAAAGCACAGAGAGGTCTGGTAAAGCATAGGGAAGCATTGTAAAGCACAGAGAGGTCTGGTAAAGCATAGGGAAGCATTGTAAAGCACAGAGAGGTCTGGTAAAGCATAGGGAAGCATTGTAAAGCACAGAGAGGTGTGGTAAAGCATAGGGAAGCATTGTAAAGCACAGAGAGGTGTGGTAAAGCATAGGGAAGCATTGTAAAGCACAGAGAGGTCTGGTAAAGCACAGGGAAGCATTGTAAAGCACAGAGAGGTCTGGTAAAGCATAGGGAAGCATTGTAAAGCACAGAGAGGTCTGGTAAAGCATAGGGAAGCATTGTAAAGCACAGAGAGGTCTGGTAAAGCATAGGGAAGCATTGTAAAGCACAGAGAGGTCTGGTAAAGCATAGGGAAGCATTGTAAAGCACAGAGAGGTCTGGTAAAGCATAGGGAAGCATTGTAAAGCACAGAGAGGTCTGGTAAAGCATAGGGAAGCATTGTAAAGCACAGAGAGGTCTGGTAAAGCATAGGGAAGCATTGTAAAGCACAGAGAGGTCTGGTAAAGCATAGGGAAGCATTGTAAAGCACAGAGAGGTGTGGTAAAGCATAGGGAAGCATTGTAAAGCACAGAGAGGTCTGTAAAGCACAGGGAAGCATTGTAAAGCACAGAGAGGTCTGGTAAAGCATAGGGAAGCATTGTAAAGCACAGAGAGGTCTGGTAAAGCATAGGGAAGCATTGTAAAGCACAGAGAGGGGATACTGCACAGTTACTGTGTGAATTTACTGTGCTGAAGATTTCTCTGGGTCTTTTCTGAAGCACGATAGTTTTGAAACAATACAGGGTTTGAGTCCAGTTTACTTTTTTCTCAGTTTAAAATAAAATACTAAATAAATAAATAGATAAATAAATAAATAAAAGATTGTGGATTAATGTTGTAACTCAGCTGTGATTAGGATTGGAAGAGATTATCCTGGTATTAAATTAAAACCTACTTTCAGAATGAGAGAGGAGAGCAGGGGAGGAGAAGAGAGAGAGGAGAGGGGAGAGGAGAGAGGAGAGGGGAGAGAGGAGAGGAGAGAGGGGGGAGAGGAGAGGAGAGAGGGGGGAGGGGAGGGGAGAGAGGAGAGGAGAGAGAGGGGAGAGGAGAGAGAGGGGAGAGGAGAGAGGAGAGAGAGGAGAGGAGAGGAGAGAAGAGAGGAGAGAGGAGAGGGGAGAGGAGAGGGGAGAGAAGAGAGGAGAGAGGAGAGGGGAGAGAAGAGAGGAGAGGGGAGAGAAGAGGGAGAGGGGAGAGGAGAGAGGAGGGAGAGGAGAGAGGATAGGAGAGAGGAGAGGAGAGAGAGGGGATAGGAGAGAGGAGAAGAGAGAGAGGAGAGGAGAGGAGAGAGGAGAGAGGAGGGAGAGGAGAGGGGAGAGAAGAGAGGAGAGGAGGGAGAAGAGAGAGAGAGGAGAGGAGAGGAGAGAGGAGGGAGAGGAGTGGAGAGAAGAGAAGAGAGGGGAGAGAAGAGAGTGGAGAGAAGGGAGAGGGGAGAGGAGAGTGGAGGGAGAGGAGAGAAGGGAGAGGGGAGAGGAGAAGAGAGGGGAGAGGAGAGACACACATGTTATTAACCTCAGTAATACTTCAAGCCCACATTAGCCTCTAGAATGGACAGCTCATCATTCCTTTATTACAGAGCCAGATTAACAGAGAATTAGAGACAGAAACCCAGACCACAAACCAGCCCTACAATCAAACACAGCAACCCTGAGACTGAACAACGTGACTCAGACATGCCCCTGACTGTGCTTGTATTTCAATCTACAGATGTTCTCTGGATATCAGATGAATTTTAATCACAGATTGAAGGATTAATGTCTCTCTCCTCTCCCCTCTCCCCTCCCTCCTCTCCTCCCTCCTCCCCTCCCTCCTCTCCCCTCTCCTCTTTCCTCTCTCCTCTCTTCTCTCCTCTCCCCTCTCTGCTCTCTCTTTCTTTCCTCTCTCTTCTCTCCTCTCTCTCTCCCTCTCCCCTCTCTCTCCTCTCTTCTCCTCCTCTCTCTCCTCTCCTCTCTCTCTCTCCTCTCTCCTCTCTCTCCTCTCCTCTCTCCTCTCTCCTCTCCTCTCCTCTCTCTCCTCTCTCTCTCCTCTCTCCCCTCTCTCTCCTCTCCTCTCTCCTCTCTCTCACTAATCTGTTAAAAGGCTGCTCAGTAAAGAACAGCGTTGAAGATCAGCTCTCTGTTTGATTCTAGTTATTATTTTTTTTTAATTGTTTCAGATTTGTAAGGTATTAGGCTAAAAAAAGGAGATTGAGGTAAAAACAAAAACCACACAAAGACGGAAATGCTTTTGGAGGATTAAAAAAAAAAAAAAAAATGTAATTGTCCTTCAAAAGTGTGTCGGAAACCAAACAAGAGGAATTATTAATCTGCCCTCCCCTCACTTTGACTCTTTGTGCGGGTGGGGGGGAGCGGGTGGGGGGGGCGGGGGTCTGCAAATATATATATATATATATATATATATATATATATATATATATATATATATATATATATATATATATATATATATATATATATATATATCAGGGTTTCCCGACAGATACGTGTTGAAATGTGTGACGTGTGACCTACTTGAGCACGATGCCTGCACTGCACCGCCTCCACCAGCAGGGGGAGCTCTTCTGTAATACAGCAGTTAATGTTCGAGGGTGTGTTGCATTAAATGCCCACCAGGGGGTGCTGATGTACAACAGGTGAATTACATTTTTTTTAACAATTGCTTTGACACATTTTTCATGTTTCAAAGAGCAAAACTCTCAACACAAAACCCCAAACCTACTCCCTCCAGTATCAAAATCCTGTGAACCGTGCAAAACGAGAATCAACTGTGATAAATACACAATGCAAAAGCAATTCACATCAAATAGTTCACAATTTTCATTTGAATCATTTGATGCATCATAACGTAAAATAATCCTTAACAAATAATATTATTGAACACAAAATAATACCAATATAAACTAACACAAAACATTATGTTTAAATCAAATATAAAAAATGCTATTTCTAATCTACATTAATGATTTAGATTCTGGTATAGTAAACAAACTTGTTAAATTTACAGACGACACAATAATATCTCCCTACACCCCCACTCGACCTCTCCGCTCCGCCTGCACTAGAAGACTGGCTCTACGCTCCCCTGCCTCCAGAGCCCGCTCCTTCTCCACCCTCGCCCCCGCAGTGGTGGAATGACCTTCCTACAGATGTCAGGACTGCCCAGTCCCTGACCACATTCCGGCGCCTCCTTAAGACTCACCTCTTCAAACAGCACCTGTAGAACTCCTCTGTTTGTATCCTGGGACACTATCACCCTTCATTTAAATGTGCTTTACTTTGCTCTTATCTGCCCCCTATTTTACTGCATTTAATCCTGTACTTCAGAATACTGTAATCTGCCAAGTGTTTAACCTGTAGTACTTTGTATTTAATCACATCCTGATGTAACTATCACTATTTAATCATATCCTGATGTCACTATCACTATTATCTGCTGTATTATTGAATTGTGGTTTGTCACACTTGAACAAAAGTTATTGTATTTCTTGCTCTTATTGTATTACTTGTATTGTAACACTTGAAATGTATTTGCTTACGATTGTAAGTCGCCCTGGATAAGGGCGTCTGCTAAGAAATAAATAATAATAATAAAAATAGGAGGAGTGGCAAACACTGTTGCAGCAGCAAAGGTCATTCAAAATGATCTAGACAGCATTCAGAACTGGGCAGACACATGGCAAATGACATTTAATAGAGAAAAGTGTAAAGTATTGCATGCAGGCAATAAAAATGTGCATTATAAATATCATATGGGAGATAGTGAAATTGAAGAAGGGAACTATGAAAAAGACCTAGGAGTTTATGTTGACTCAGAAATGTCTTCATCTAGACAATGTGGGGAAGCTATAAAAAAGGCCAACAAGATGCTCGGATATATTGTGAGAAGTGTTGAATTTAAATCAAGGGAAGTAATGTTAAAACTCTACAATGCATTAGTAAGACCTCACCTAGAATATTGTGTTCAGTTCTGGTCACCTCGTTACAAAAAGGATATTGCTGCTCTAGAAAGAGTGCAAAGAAGAGCAACCAGAATTATCCTGGGTTTAAAAGGCATGTCGTATGCAGACAGGCTAAAAGAATTGAATCTGTTCAGTCTTGAACAAAGAAGACTACGCGGTGATCTGATTCAAACATTCAAAATCCTAAAAGGTATAGACAATGTCGACCCAGGGGACCTGAAAAAAGAAACAAGGACCAGGGGTCACAAATGGAGATTAGATAAAGGGGCATTCAGAACAGAAAATAGGAGGCACTTTTTTACACAGAGAATTGTGAGGGTCTGGAACCAACTCCCCAGTAATGTTGTTGAAGCAATCAGTCCCATGCTGTGCTATTGACAGTGCTATGGCAGGTGAATCAGTCCCATGCTGTGCTATTGACAATGCTATGGCAGGTGAATCAGTCCCATGCTGTGCTATTGACAGTGCTATGGCAGGTGAATCAGTCCCATGCTGTGCTATTGACAGTGCTATGGCAGGTGAATCAGTCCCATGCTGTGCTATTGACAGTGCTATAGCAGGTGAATCAGTCCCATGCTGTGCTATTGACAGTGCTATGGCGGGTGAATCAGTCCCAGTGTGGCTCTACACCATGTTGACAGTGCTATGGCGGGTGAATCAGTCCCAGTGTGGCTCTGCACCATGTTGACAGTGCTATGGCGGGTGAATCAGTCCCAGTGTGGCTCTACACCATGTTGACAGTGCTATGGCGGGTGAATCAGTCCCAGTGTGGCTCTGCACCATGTTGACAGTGCTATGGCGGGTGAATCAGTCCCAGTGTGGCTCTGCACCATGTTGACAGTGCTATGGCGGGTGAATCAGTCCCAGTGTGGCTCTACACCCTATTGACAGTGCTATGGCAGGTGAATCAGTCCCAGTGTGGCTCTACACCATGTTGACAGTGCTATGGCAGGTGAATCAGTCCCATGCTGTGCTATTGACAGTGCTTTGGCAGGTGAATCAGTCCCAGTGTGGCTCTACACCATGTTGACAGTGCTTTGGCAGGTGAATCAGTCCCAGTGTGGCTCTACACCATGTTGACAGTGCTATGGCAGGTGAATCAGTCCCAGTGTGGCTCTACACCATGTTGACAGTGCTATGGCAGGTGAATCAGTCCCATGCTGTGCTATTGACAGTGCTTTGGCAGGTGAATCAGTCCCAGTGTGGCTCTACACCATGTTGACAGTGCTATGGCGGGTGAATCAGTCCCAGTGTGGCTCTACACCATGTTGACAGTGCTATGGCAGGTGAATCAGTCCCAGTGTGGCTCTGCACCATGTTGACAGTGCTATGGCAGGGGAGTCAGTCCCAGTGTGGCTCTACACCATGTTGACAGTGCTATGGCAGGTGAGTCAGTCCCAGTGTGGCTCTACACCCTATTGACAGTGCTATGGCGGGTGAATCAGTCCCAGTGTGGCTCTACACCATGTTGACAGTGCTATGGCGGGTGAATCAGTCCCAGTGTGGCTCTGCACCATGTTGACAGTGCTATGGCAGGTGAATCAGTCCCAGTGTGGCTCTACACCATGTTGACAGTGCTATGGCAGGTGAATCAGTCCCAGTGTGGCTCTACACCATGTTGACAGTGCTATGGCGGGTGAATCGGTCCCAGTGTGGCTCTACACCATGTTGACAGTGCTATGGCAGGTGAATCAGTCCCAGTGTGGCTCTGCACCATGTTGACAGTGCTATGGCGGGTGAATCAGTCCCAGTGTGGCTCTACACCATGTTGACAGTGCTATGGCGGGTGAATCAGTCCCAGTGTGGCTCTGCACCATGTTGACAGTGCTATGGCGGGTGAATCAGTCCCAGTGTGGCTCTGCACCATGTTGACAGTGCTATGGCGGGTGAATCAGTCCCAGTGTGGCTCTGCACCATGTTGACAGTGCTATGGCGGGTGAATCAGTCCCAGTGTGGCTCTGCACCATGTTGACAGTGCTATGGCGGGTGAATCAGTCCCATGCCGTGCAGTCGTGCATGTGTGCCAGTTATTGCAGCCGCTATATTTAAAAAGCGTAGCGTAGATTGAGGTGCAAGTTAAACAATGCGAACAGGAAGTGAGAGAACAAAAGGAAGTGAGGTTTGTCACCACAATTTTCCATTCAAACTGTGTGTGTGTGTGTGTGTGTGTGTGTGTGTGTGTGTGAGAGAGAGGGAGAGTGTGTGTGTGTGTGTGTATAATATATAAAACTATGCAGATTGAAACTCAGGGGGACTGTCTGAATCGTGTTTGGTGTTGCTGTATAATATATAAAACTATGCAGATTGAAACTCAGGGGGACTGTCTGAATCGTGTTTGGTGTTGCTGTATAATATATAAAACTATGCAGATTGAAACTCAGGGGGACTGTCTGAATCGTGTTTGGTGTTGCTGTATAATATATAAAACTATGCAGATTGAAACTCAGGGGGACTGTCTGAATCGTGTTTGGTTTTGCTGTATAATATATAAAACTATGCAGATTGAAACTCAGGGGGACTGTCTGAATCGTGTTTGGTGTTGCTGTATAATATATAAAACTATGCAGATTGAAGCTCAGGGGGACTGTCTGAATCGTGTTTGGTGTTGCTGTATAATATATAAAACTATGCAGATTGAAACTCAGGGGGGCTGTCTGAATCGTGTTTGGTGTTGCTGTATAATATATAAAACTATGCAGATTGAAGCTCAGGGGGACTGTCTGAATCGTGTTTGGTGTTGCTGTATAATATATAAAACTATGCAGATTGAAGCTCAGGGGGACTGTCTGAATCGTGTTTGGTGTTGCTGTATAATATATAAAACTATGCAGATTGAAACTCAGGGGGACTGTCTGAATCGTGTTTGGTGTTGCTGTATAATATATAAAACTATGCAGATTGAAACTCAGGGGGACTGTCTGAATCGTGTTTGGTGTTGCTGTATAATATATAAAACTATGGAGATTGAAACTCAGGGGGACTGTCTGAATCGTGTTTGGTGTTGCTGTATAATATATAAAACTATGCAGATTGAAACTCAGGGGGACTGTCTGAATCGTGTTTGGTGTTGCTGTATAATATATAAAACTATGCAGATTGAAACTCAGGGGGACTGTCTGAATCGTGTTTGGTTTTGCTGTATAATATATAAAACTATGCAGATTGAAACTCAGGGGGACTGTCTGAATCGTGTTTGGTGTTGCTGTATAATATATAAAACTATGCAGATTGAAGCTCAGGGGGACTGTCTGAATCGTGTTTGGTGTTGCTGTATAATATATAAAACTATGCAGATTGAAACTCAGGGGGGCTGTCTGAATCGTGTTTGGTGTTGCTGTATAATATATAAAACTATGCAGATTGAAGCTCAGGGGGACTGTCTGAATCGTGTTTGGTGTTGCTGTATAATATATAAAACTATGCAGATTGAAGCTCAGGGGGACTGTCTGAATCGTGTTTGGTGTTGCTGTATAATATATAAAACTATGCAGATTGAAACTCAGGGGGACTGTCTGAATCGTGTTTGGTGTTGCTGTATAATATATAAAACTATGCAGATTGAAACTCAGGGGGACTGTCTGAATCGTGTTTGGTGTTGCTGTATAATATATAAAACTATGCAGATTGAAGCTCAGGGGGACTGTCTGAATCGTGTTTGGTGTTGTTGTATAATATATAAAACTATGCAGATTGAAACTCAGGGGGGCTGTCTGAATCGTGTTTGGTGTTGCTGTATAATATATAAAACTATGCAGATTGAAGCTCAGGGGGACTGTCTGAATCGTGTTTGGTGTTGCTGTATAATATATAAAACTATGCAGATTGAAACTCAGGGGGACTGTCTGAATCGTGTTTGGTGTTGCTGTATAATATATAAAACTATGCAGATTGAAGCTCAGGGGGACTGTCTGAATCGTGTTTGGTGTTGCTGTATAATATATAAAACTATGCAGATTGAAGCTCAGGGGGACTGTCTGAATCGTGAAGTATTTTAATATAGATAAGCCTACGCTACTGAAATTTACGAGAAATATGTGAGTCGCTGTGTAATATAGAGGACAAAAAACAGTTATTAAATGAATAATATAACTCAAAACACATTCAATATATATGAAAAGAAAATAAAAAACCGGCGATGATTAATTTTTTCTACTGCGTGGTTTGGATTTCAAGGAAAATGGAGAAAATTGTAAGTTTTTTAACTACGCAATTCGGCAACAACTCGCGCTACAAGACTCCCACTCACACGGCGGAAGAAATTTACTTACATTTTTTTTTACAAGATATAAGTCGGTGTTTTTTTGTTTTATCTACATCTTAATTTAGTTGAACGAGATTTAAATCTTTTTTTTTTAACGTATTATGTACCAAATCCTTTTGTTCTTTGAAAAAAAAAAATTGAACACGCGCTGCAGTGACGTGGTTTAATTTCATTTTAAATCGATATATCTTCGCAAAAAAAACAGAAAATGATCAAATAAAATAAAATAAATATTTAAATCTTTCGTTTTTTTACTACAAACTGCCGCGTCCTACTTCCAGGACCAGTCAAGTTTAACGACGGTTATGAAAAGTGTTGCCAAGCCTCACGAGAGACAAAAAAAACAAAAAAAACACGTCACTGCCTTTCAAAACAAGCCCAAAACAAGCGGCACCCATGTTAGCGGATGGCTGTTTAAGCACGTTCCAAACCGCGACCCTCAATTATAAGCGGACTTGGCAACTGGCTATGACGCTCAACGCATACATAATGAAGTCACTTTCTCAACTCTTCGGTTAGGAAAGAAAAAAAAAAAAACCGGAGAAATTCATCATTTCTAGTGTTTTCATAATTTCTGGGAAAATTAAATCACCCCCCCCCCGTTATACTGCGCATTTACCCTCGTTTACCATGTTTGTTTTTAAATGTGCTTCCCTATGCTTTACCTGACCTCTCTGTGCTTTACAATGCTTCCCTATGCTTTACCACACCTCTCTGTGCTTTACATTGCTTGCCTGTGCTTTACCAGACCTCTCTGTGCTTTACAATGCTTCCCTATGCTTTACCACACCTCTCTGTGCTTTACAATGATTCCCTATGCTTTACCAGACCTCTCTATGATTTACAATGCTTCCCTATGCTTTACCACACCTCTCTGTGCTTTACAATGCTTCCCTATGCTTTACCAGACCTCTCTGTGCTTTACAATGCGTCCCTATGCTTTACCACACCTCTCTGTGCTTTACAATGATTCCCTATGCTTTACCAGACCTCTCTATGCTTTACAATGCTTCCCTATGCTTTACCACACCTCTCTGTGCTTTACAATGCTTCCCTATGCTTTACCAGACCTCTCTGTGCTTTACAATGCTTTCCTATGCTTTACCACACCTCTCTGTGCTTTACAATGCTTCCCTATGCTTTACCAGACCTCTCTGTGCTTTACAATGCTTCCCTATGCTTTACCAGCCCTCTCTGTGCTTTACATTGCTTCCCTATGCTTTACCAGACCTCTCTGTGCTTTACAATGCTTCCCTATGCTTTACCAGACCTCTCTGTGCTTTACATTGCTTGCCTGTGCTTTACCAGACCTCTCTGTGCTTTACACTGCTTGCCTGTGCTTTACCCATGCAGGCGTTATTTCCCATATTACAAATACTGAGCCGTTTATTGTTTTGCGTGAGAAATCTGAAGTGAAATTTGAATAATGCCCACAGCCGACCTCGTGAGACGTTGCTCTAGAGATGTCGGTCTTTGCAAATTGCAAATTGCAAAAAAAAAAAAAACTGCAACACCGCAAATCTGCAAAGGACTGCAGCCGGGAGATTTCAAAGCACACGCCTTCAAGATAAGAACATAAGAACATAAGAAAGTTTACAAACGAGAGGAGGCCATTCAGCCCATCTTGCTCGTTTGGTTGTTAGTAGCTTATTGATCCCAGAATCTCATCAAGCAGCTTCTTGAAGGATCCCAGGGTGTCAGCTTCAACAACATTACTGGGGAGTTTACAACAAGATAGCATGGATCAGAATTTCTGTATACAGAGCCTATAACAAGTATTCACCCCTCGTGGACGTTTTCACAGTTAGTTATGTTAGAACCTGAAATCCTGATGCATTTAAATAGGATTTATTTTCCTTTGATTTACACAAACCTTCTCAACACTTTGAAGAGGCAAGAGACTTTTTATCATGAAACAACAGTTAATGAAAAATAAAATAAAAAACCTGAAATGTCTTGCTTAGATAAGTATTCACCCCCCTGAGTCAATATTTGGTAGAACCACCTTTGGCAGCAATTACAGGTGTCAGTGTTTTGGGGTAAGTCTCCACCAGGTTTGCACATCCTGGATCGTGCAATATTCGGCCATTCTTCTTGGCAAAATTGCTCAAGCTCTGTCGAGTTTGATGGGGATCGCTGGTGGACAGCAATCTTCAAGTCTTGACACAGATTCTCAATCGGATTCAAGTCCGGGCTTTGACCGGTCCACTCTAGGACATTCACTTTCTTGTTTTTAAGCCACTCCAGTGTCTCTTTGGCTGTGTGCTTGGGGTCATTGTCCTGCTGAAAGGTGAACTTCCGTCCCAGTTTCAGCTTTCTTGCAGAGGGCAGCAGGTTTTCCTCAAGGATTTGCCTGTATTTGGCTCCATTCATTTTTCCTTCTATACTGGCAAGTGCCCCAGTCCCTGCCGATGAGAAACATCCCCATAACATGATGCTGCTACCACCATGCTTCACAGTAGGGATGGTGTTACCTGGGTGATGTGTTGGGTTTGCTCCAGACATAACACTTTGCATTTAGGCCAGATAGTCCAATTTTTGTTTCATCGGACCACAGAATCTTTTGCCACATCTTTTCAGAGTCTCCCACATGCCTTTTTGCAAATTCCAAGCAGGATTTTACATGGGCTTTTTTCAGAAATGGCTTCCTTCTTGCCACTCTTATTATTATTATTTATTTCTTAGCAGACGCCCTTATCCAGGGCGACTTACAATTGTTACAAGATATCACATTATACATTATTTCACATTATACAGATATCACATTATTTTACATACAATTACCCATTTATACAGTTGGGTTTTACTGGAGCAATCTAGGTAAAGTACCTTGCTCAAGGGTACAACAGCAGTGTCCCCCATTGGGGATTGAACCCACAACCTTCCGGTCAAGAGTCCAGAGCCCTAACCACTACTCCACACTGCTGCCATACAGGCCAGGTTTGTGGAGTGCCTGAGCTATTGTTGACACATGGGCAGTTTCTTCCACATCAGCCGTGGAACGCTGTAGGTCTTTCAGAGTTGTCGTTGGCCTCTTCCTGCTCAGTTTGGGAGGACGGTCTGCTCTAAGCAGATTCTGGATTGTGCCGTATACCTTCCACTTCTTAATGACTTGACTGTGCTCCAAGGGATATTCAATGCCTTTGAAATCGATTTTACACCCCTTCCCTGATCTGAGCCTTTCCACAACTTTATCCCGGAGCTGTTTTGAAAGCTCCTTGGTCTTCATGGTAGTATCTTTGCTTTGAATGCTCTACCCAACTGTGGGACCTTACAGAGACAGGTGTATTTAATCTGAAATCATGTGAACCACTTTTATTGCACACAGAAGAACTCCATTTAACTTATTGTGTGAATTCTGAAGGGAATTGGTTGCACCTGAGCTTATTTAGGAGTGTCATAGCACATCGGGGCAGCAGTGTGGAGTAATGGTTAGGGCTCTGGACTCCTGACCGGAGGGTCGTGGGTTCAATCCCAGGTGGGGGGGACACCGCTGCTGTACCCTTGAGCAAGGTACTTTACCTAGATTGCTCCAGTAAAAACCCAACTGTATAAATGGGTAATTGTATGTAAAAATAATGTGATATCTTGTAACAATAGTAAGTCGCCCTGGATAAGGGCGTCTGCTAAGAAATAAATAATAATAATAATAACAAAGGGGGTGAATACTTATCTAATGAAGACTTTTCAGGTTTTTATTTTTAATTGATTTGTTTTTTCACCCCCCCCCCCCCCCCCCCCCCATTTTTTCACACGTTGAAAGTGTTGAGTAGGTTTGTGTAAATCAAAGGAAAAAAAATCCCATTTAAATGCATCAGGATTTCAGGTTGTAACACAACAAACTGTGAAAACGTCCAAGGAGGGTGAATACTTCCTATAGGCACTGTATCTGGAGAAGCACTGATGAAACTCTGTATTAGGGTTATTTAGCAGAAGATATTGAGAGGATCTGATTCTGGGAAGACAGAGGGGGTGTCTGTCTGTCTATCTGTCTGTCTGTGCTTCCCTATGCTTTAGCAGACCTATCTGTGCTTTACAATGCCCCCCTATGCTTTAGCAGACCTCTCTGTGCTTTACAATGCTTCCCTATGCTTTACCAGACCTCTCTGTGCTTTACAATGCTTCCCTATGCTTTACCAGACCTCTCTGTGCTTTACAATGCTTCCCTATGCTTTACCAGACCTCTCTGTGCTTTACAATGCTTCCCTATGCTTTACCAGACCTCTCTGTGCTTTACAATGCTTCCATATGCTTTACCACACCTCTCTGTGCTTTACAATGCTTCCCTGTGCTTTACCAGACCTCTCTGTGCTTTACAATGCTTCCCTATGCTTTACCACACCTCTCTGTGCTTTATTGCACTTTGCTGTGCTTTTACACACACACACACACACACACACACAGAGCTGTGCTGTTTTGTCGCATGTTGGGTTTCCTGTAACCTCAGGTTGGTTTCCTGTTTTGTGTAAGATTCTGAGCGCAGTGCAGTTAAAAATACAGAGCTGGGCTATTCTGGGACCCTGTTTGTCTCTCCATCTCCATTCAACACTGAACTGTCAAGGAGGAAAGAGACAGAGACAGAGAGACACAGAGAGACTGGGAGACAGAGACACAGAGACAGAGGGACACAGAGACAGAGACACATGGAGAGACTGGGAGACTGAGACACAGAGACACAGAGACAGAGACACAGAGACAGAGGGACACAGAGACAGAGACACACAGAGAGATTGGGAGACAGAGACACAGAGACAGAGGGACACAGAGACAGGGGGACACAGAGTGACACAGAGACACTCAGAGTAAATGAGTTATTGCAATGCTGTTTGTAAACATCATAAAAAAGCAAGGGGCTTGTTCAACATGATGAAAGACAAGACTTTTGTAACAGTTTGTCCCTGTCCCTGTGTCTCACTGCCTCAGTATCTCTGTCCCTCTCTCTCTCTCTCTCTCTCTCTCTCTCTCTCTCTCTCTCTCTCTCTCTCTCTCTCTCTCTTTCTCTCAGCTCTGAGAACAATGGAACAACAATCAGACGCGCCTGAAAAATAACCTGACCCTGAACCGCGTGTTCGACAACAAAAAAGACGAGCGCTTCCTCTCACACTGAAAGAGACTCGCTCTCGTTCCCCTCCTCTCTCTCTCTCTCTCTCTCTCTCTCTCAGTCTCTCCCCCCTCTCTCAGTGACGACCTACAATCTCCTCTCTCTCTCTCCCTCTCTCTCCCTTCCTCCCCCTCTCTCAATCTCTCCCCCTCTCTCTCGCTCTCTTCCTCTTCTCTCTTTCATCTCTCCTCGCGCTGAAAGGAAGTTCGTTGCTTTTGCAAACTTTGCTCGCTATCTCTCTCTCTCTCTCTCTCTCTCTCTCTCTCTCTCTCTCTCTTTCTCTTTCTCTGTCTCTCTTTCTTTCTCTCTGTCACTCACTCTCTCCTCAGAGCTGCTGCTGTTCAAAAACGTTTTGTCTTTTCATTTGTTACAAGAACGCGTCTAACGCTATAAACAATAAAACTACAATAATAATAATAATAATATTAATAATAATAATAATCATCACGATTAATTAAAACAATAACACTTTAGCTTCCAGAGGATTTATATATTTTTATGAATGACACAAAAATGGGACCAAGATTAAAGCGCTGTATATTTCAGCTCATTTACAGCGCTGTCGGTAAGTAGACTTTTTAATAAATTCATCGAACTGTTTATGTGAAAAACGTATGAAATATATATACATATATAAATAAATCTCGAAATGTATTTTTGTTTACGACTGTAAGTCGCCCTGGATAAGGGCGTCTGCTAAGAAATAAATAATAATAATAATAATAATAATAATAATAATAATAATAATAATAATATTAAATTATTCACTATTTTAACGTCACTTTATTCAGCAGCTTTCATTCGGCTTCATGAAGCACAGCGAGTTCATTCTAGAGGAGATCAACTTTTATCCAGAGCTGTGAATATATTTTTAAAAAAACTACCGTTTACAAAAATGAAACGAAATAGTGTGTCTGCAACTCAAGGATTACAATGATTTTAATAATTTAATAACTGAAACTTTTTGTGCGTGTTCAAAAACAAACTCTTCATCTTTTGCAATCTGATTTTGATTTCAATTGATTTAAATCTCCTTTTCAACTCGTGTGAGACCAAAGCTGCGATATTCTCTACAAGGACAAATGCTGCTATTGATTCAACTCTAGTTACAGTTGGGAAGACAGGGGCTGGCATAAGAAAGTTTCCAAACGAGAGGAGGCCCCATTCAGCCCATCTTCCTCGTTTGGTTGTTAGTAGCTTATTGATCCCAGAATCTCATCAAGCAGCTTCTTGAAGGATCCCAGGCTGTCAGCTTCAACAACATTACTGGGGAGTTGGTTCCAGACCCTCACAATTCTCTGTGTAAAAAAGTGCCTCCTATTTTCTGTTCTGAATGCCCCTTTATCTAATCTCCGTTTTATCTAATTGGTTGGTTGTCACAGTGCTCATAACTATGACACTATGTCTGGCAGGTGAAGCTAACACTGAAACGTGTAATTTGAGCGCAATTCCATCTAACATAAAGATTAGCGCATATCATTTTTTTCATACCCAAAGCAAAAAAATTAATATCTTGTTATTTATGTTATAACTCTTAGTAGTATTGGAGTTTGTTTGAACTGATGGCCATGTTAATAGAACCGGATACTGGTTATCTTTTGGTGTAAAAACCAAACCAGTAGGTTCTCCCAGTAGTACTGAGATAATTAAATTGTCATGTAAAGTCGGGTTGGTCTCATCGTTTTTGAGGTTGGTTTTTCACATGGAAATTCTATAGGAAGAAGTCTTATATTTTCTACTTTTTTTTACACCAAAATGTGGGATATGTCACCATATAAAGCTTATTTAAGTTATTTACTGTTTGTCCTCCGGTTCTGTGGAGGCTGTGGCATTATTTTGTAGCGTGGGGCAACATTTCAAATAGATATAGGTCGATATTTTTTATGTTCACACAAAAAGTAAAAAAAATAATATTTTTGGTCATTGTACACAGTAGAAACTATGTTATTTTTTTAAAAAATGTTGCATTATTGTCTGCTGTAAAACCAAGGACATTCTTTGTGACAACCAACCCCCTATCGTGTGACACCCAACCCCAGTACGGGGCAGGTTGTCAGAGGCGACCGGCGCGTTTTCAACCGTCTAAATATCATATTTGCAATAAAGTTATGCTGAATTAAAAAACATGAATTTGCACGCGAAGAGTTATTCTTCAATATAACGAGGAACAGAACCTCGCAGAATGCCACCAGATTGAGGAAAATAATAGAGTAAAAGGTGTGACAACCAACCCCGGTCTCCCCTAATTAACATCGAGTTAGCTGACAGCTGGACATCTCTGAGTAAGCGGCTGGATCGCAATCTCGATTTCAAGACGCGTGTGGATCATCTTGCAATCCAACATCATGCTAGACTTTCTGTATAGACTCAAATCTTGGTTTTCATTAGTTACACCCAGAAAAAAAAGCTAATTTATTGTAGATTTCTACCACAAATCGATTCTGGTGAGTCTGTAGGTTAGCATCGTTCTAACATTAATCAAACTGGATCCTGATATCACGCAGCCCTGAGATATACATTACAAACTCCTCCTCGTGTGTTATATGGCTCGCTTGACGTTTGAACCCCGGGTATATCTGTTTTCATTCAAGGCTATGCTTTGTAAGCGGTCTCCACACACAAACGGATACTTTACAGTCGCTACAGTCTTCGGTCGCACTCAGTTTTGTGTTTGACGGCTCCTCAAGTCCGTATCATTTGCTTGTTTTGCTCCGTGGTCTTGAGATGAATTTCAGTCTAAGGGCTGAATTGCACGCTTATCTCTCTCCTGGAGAGCTGCGCTTGTTTTAAATGATTGATTAGGCGTTTCTCTGATGGTTTGTCACAAGCTGATTTGCTTGTCGTGTTGAGTTTGACTCGTCTGTGTTTTCAAAGTATTTTAGTTCTGTATTTGTATTGTACTGTCTGTATGTTTTATTATACAGCTGCTGTATCTATCTATCTATCAATCTATCTATCTATCTATCTATCTATATATTATTATTATTTATTTCTTAGCAGACGCCCTTATCCAGGGCGACTTACAATTGTTACAAGATATCACATTATACATTATTTCACATTATACAGATATCACATTATTTGACATACAATTACCCATTTATACAGTTGGGTTTTTACTGGAGCAATCTAGGTAAAGTACCTTGCTCAAGGGTACAGCAGCAGTGTCCCCCACTGGGGATTGAACCCACAACCCTCCGGTCAAGAGTCCAGAGCCCTAACCACTACTCCACAGCTGCCCAACGTTTCGATATGTTGTCCATATCTTTCTCAAGGGAGCCTGTGTTTGAATCAAAACATTAGAGGTGTTTATAGGTTTTTGACGGCATGACAACTACTTGTTATTGTTTGTATTCAAATCCATGATTTATTCTTACATGATGTAATGGTGTTCTATATATTGTGACATCATTTTTACTTCTATCTTTGAATCTGTATTCATTCTAATTAACATTACTTTATATAAACTTATATTTTTATTATATCATGCAATGCTGGCTCTGAGGATCAGTCTAGATTTGGCCTCCCCAGCGCATCAGTATGCACAACTTTTGAATGAATTTTGTTTATTTATTTAAATGTTATATATTTATTGAAGTTAATTAGTTCATTCTTTTCTGTTGAGTCCCGCTGGCATAATCGTGTTCAGCCTATTTATCCATTTACTTTCTTTTATTCTTCTATATGTCGCATTGTCTAATTTTAGCTGCTCTAATACTACAAACTTTACATCATTCATGTCCTGTCCTTAACTGGTGAAGTGCTGTACTATTGGTTCATTCATTAATTTATTTCTAATTAATAAAAGGTGGTTCTAAATTCTTTTATATAAAGTGGTTCCAGTCTCTCCGACATATTTGATTTCATCACATTTTTCACAGGCTATTCCATAAACAACATTGCTATTTTTACAGTACGTATTAGTTATTTATTTCTTAGCAGACGCCCTTATCCAGGGCGACTTACAATTGTTACAAGATATCACATTATTTTTTACATACAATTACCCATTTATACAGTTGGGTTTTTACTGGAGCAATCTAGGTAAAGTACCTTGCTCAAGGGTACAGCAGCAGTGTCCCCCCCACCTGGGATTGAACCCACAACCCTCCGGTCAAGAGTCCAGAGCCCTAACCACTACTCCACACTGCTGCCCAAATAGTTTTTAGTGGATATGTGATGTTCTTATGTTTAATTGTATTTTTACTTTTGTCCATGTATTTACACACTTTACATCTACTGGTGCACATGTTCGTAGAACCTATTTTGTCAATTAATCTTTTAAGTTTACTGTGAACTAAAATATCATCTAAATTAGCTTCTCTTTTGAATGCTACAACGGGCCTTAAGAAATACTTTTTTTAATTTTTCTGAGTTATGTAGAATCCGCAAGTGTTTCCAAACTATCTTAGAAATATTGGGCAAAAGTTTAGAGTGAGTCATTACTAACGGGACTCTCTTTTTTATCTCTAGTTTTATAATCTAGTAGATCATCTCTTTTTAGTTTATCCACTTTTCTTAGCTCCGTCTCTATAATTCTTTCTTTGTATCCTCTTTTTTAAGATCTGTTTTTAATACATTTCTTTGTTTTACAAAGTCACTTTCTTTTGAGCATATTCTTCGTATTCTCAATCCTAGACTCTTTGGGATTGTGTATCGGATGTGCAGAGGACATGTGTAAATACTGGTGCATGTCAGTAGGTTTACAGAAGAGGTCAGTCTCAGTTGAACCTTCTTCAAGTTTTACTATGGTATCTAAAAATTCTATTTATTTCCTTGTCCATCGAAGCTCCACCTTAATATTACTGTGTATTTCATTTGCCATTTTATGAAACTGGAAAAGAGATTCTTCTCCATGTGTCCAAACCCCCAAAAATATCTACAAACCGAATGTATTCTAAAGGTTCCCTTTCCGATTTTCTAAGTAATTGTTCTTCCAATTTCCCCATGTATGTACTGGCAAAATGCATTCCTAATTTAGATCCAAATGCTGTACCATCGTTTTGTTTGTAATTCTTATTAACAAATGTAAAATAACTGTTTTCTAAAACTATGTTGATCACGTTCAGCACCTCTGCTGTTGGTATTGATTGATCTATTATTATTATTTGTTTATTTAGCAGACGCCTTTATCCGACTTACAGAGGCTAGGGTGTGTGAACTATGCATCAGCTGCAGAGTCACTTACAACTACGTCTCACCCGAAAGACGGAGCACAAGGAGGTTAAGAGACTTGCTGGTCAGTGAGTTAATGGCTGAGGTGGGATTTGAACCGGGACCTCCTGGTTACAAGCCCTTTTCTTTAACCACTGGACCACACAGCCTTCTTATCTAGTCTATTATCTAGTGCTTTTTGACAAGCTTCTAAAGTTTCTTTATGAGGGACACGGGTACAAGGATTTTACACCCATGCAAAATAAAATTGTATTCTCTGGAAGGTTGTGTTTTAGTGATTCAAGTCTTTTTAAAAATTGTGTTTGTATCCTTAACATAGCTTATTAATTTCTCAACGTGCGACCTAAGTTGTTTTTCTGCTATTCCAGCTATTATGTGTGTTGGATGAACGAGCGTTCTGACTATCATATCGCATAGGGTGATTTTCTTTGTGTGTTTTAGGATTTCCTCTTGCTAGACCTGTTCTTGCGTTATGTGGCTGCATGTATTTTATTTAATTCTTTTGATATAATTCCTTTATTTTATAGTCTCTCCGCAATTTCCTTAACCTCTTCATATATATATATATATATA
>NW_026708384.1:17500-40000 GCF_902713425.1 Acipenser ruthenus | reverse complement strand
CATCCTGAAGGACGGAGCACAAGGAGGTTCAGTGACTTGCTCAGGGTCACACACACACACAGGGAGTCAGTGGCTGCTGCAGAGTCACTTCCAATAGGAGCTCGTTTGTTTGACGTCTCATCCTGAAGGACGGAGCACAAGGAGGTTCAGTGACTTGCTCAGGGTCACACACACACAGGGAGTCAGTGGCTGCTGCAGAGTCACTTCCAATAGGAGCTCATTTGTTTGACGTCTCATCCGAAAGACGGAGCACAAGGAGGTTCAGTGACTTGCTCAGGGTCACACACACACACACAGGGAGTCAGTGGCTGCTGCAGAGTCACTTCCAATAGGAGCTCGTTTGTTTGACGTCTCATCCGAAAGACGGAGCACAAGGAGGTTCAGTGACTTGCTCAGGGTCACACACACACACAGGGAGTCAGTGGCTGCTGCAGAGTCACTTCCAATAGGAGCTTGTTTGTTTGACGTCTCATCCTGAAGGACGGAGCACAAGGAGGTTCAGTGACTTGCTCAGGGTCACACACACACACAGGGAGTCAGTGGCTGCTGCAGAGTCACTTCCAATAGGAGCTCGTTTGTTTGACGTCTCATCCTGAAGGACGGAGCACAAGGAGGTTCAGTGACTTGCTCAGGGTCACACACACACAGGGAGTCAGTGGCTGCTGCAGAGTCACTTCCAATAGGAGCTTGTTTGTTTGACGTCTCATCCTGAAGGACGGAGCACAAGGAGGTTCAGTGACTTGCTCAGGGTCACACACACACACAGGGAGTCAGTGGCTGCTGCAGAGTCACTTCCAATAGGAGCTCGTTTGTTTGACGTCTCATCCTGAAGGACGGAGCACAAGGAGGTTCAGTGACTTGCTCAGGGTCACACACACACAGGGAGTCAGTGGCTGCTGCAGAGTCACTTCCAATAGGAGCTTGTTTGTTTGACGTCTCATCCTGAAGGACGGAGCACAAGGAGGTTCAGTGACTTGCTCAGGGTCACACACACACAGGGAGTCGGAGGCTCAGCCGGGATTTGAACCTCCTGGTATCGAGCCCCTTTCTCTAAACCACTGGACCAGCCAGCCTATCAAAAAATGATTGCTCATTTGTGGGGAAGAATATATGAATAATTGAGGGAATTATAGTTCCATTACTTTTCAAAATTATTATTTCATGAAAACGGTCTTCACAAAAGAGCCAAGCCTGCCAGGTTTAGGTAGAGCCCTAATGTTATTCATTGGTACTGCTCCTTATGTCTTTATAGTTTCAGTTCAGTCTCTACAGCGTCCCCTGGATGATGTAATCCACTCTGTCCATTATTACAATTCCTGGACTTGTATCTGCTCTTCATTTCTTAGTGCTTCAGTGTCCTTTTTATTTAAATGAAGTTTTCCTTTCTTTGCAGCGGCGTTGCTCTCTCGTTTCAAACTACTTCGAAAGCTCCCTGTTAATATTATTTGAACCCCTGTCCTGCTGTTTTCTTAAATAACATAAGATAAGGATCCTCTTTTAATTTTAAAGATTAAATAATATATTTAATAAGAAATGACAGTCAATAATTTGTATTAATATTGATTTACTTTATGCAATTTAATAATAATAATAATAATAATAATAATAATAATAATAATAATAATAATAATAATAAAGCATAGGGAAGCATTGTAAAGCACAGAGAGGTCTGGTAAAGCATAGGGAAGCATTGTAAAGCACAGAGAGGTCTGGTAAAGCATAGGGAAGCATTGTAAAGCACAGAGAGGTCTGGTAAAGCACAGGGAAGCATTGTAAAGCACAGAGAGGTCTGGTAAAGCATAGGGAAGCATTGTAAAGCACAGAGAGGTCTGGTAAAGCATAGGGAAGCATTGTAAAGCACAGAGAGGTCTGGTAAAGCATAGGGAAGCATTGTAAAGCACAGAGAGGTCTGGTAAAGCATAGGGAAGCATTGTAAAGCACAGAGAGGTCTGGTAAAGCATAGGGAAGCATTGTAAAGCACAGAGAGGTCTGGTAAAGCATAGGGAAGCATTGCAAAGCACAGAGAGGTCTGGTAAAGCATAGGGAAGCATTGTAAAGCACAGAGAGGTGTGGTAAAGCATAGGGAAGCATTGTAAAGCACAGAGAGGTGTGGTAAAGCATAGGGAAGCATTGTAAAGCACAGAGAGGTCTGGTAAAGCATAGGGAAGCATTGTAAAGCACAGAGAGGTCTGGTAAAGCATAGGGAAGCATTGTAAAGCACAGAGAGGTGTGGTAAAGCATAGGGAAGCATTGTAAAGCACAGAGAGGTCTGGTAAAGCATAGGGAAGCATTGTAAAGCACAGAGAGGTCTGGTAAAGCATAGGGAAGCATTGTAAAGCACAGAGAGGTCTGGTAAAGCATAGGGAAGCATTGTAAAGCACAGAGAGGTCTGGTAAAGCATAGGGAAGCATTGTAAAGCACAAAGAGGTCTGGTAAAGCATAGGGAAGCATTGTAAAGCACAGAGAGGTGTAGTAAAGCATAGGGAAGCATTGTAAAGCACAGAGAGGTCTGGTAAAGCATAGGGAAGCATTGTAAAGCACAGAGAGGTCTGGTAAAGCATAGGGAAGCATTGTAAAGCACAGAGAGGTGTAGTAAAGCATAGGGAAGCATTGTAAAGCACAGAGAGGTCTGGTAAAGCATAGGGAAGCATTGTAAAAGTGTCGCACAGTACAAACAGCAGATTTGAGAAAAAGAGGATTTGGATTAGAATTAATTCTTCTTCTTTTTTTTTTTTTTTTTACAGGTATCTTTTTAGAAGCTGCGAGCGCTTCATTAAACACAGCAGGTAAATATTTTTTCAATGTTCCTATTTTATTTCCTGTTTGCAATCTTTCTGAGTGCTTCCTATCGCCCCCTGCTGGTGGAGGGGGTGTAGCGCAGGCGGCCGCGCGTCACACTATTCAACAGATCTGGAGACCCGCTGATCCCATTGTCACGAAACTTGCTGTTCACTTTATTTAGCAGAAGATATTGAGAGGATCAGAATCTGGGGGTACAGGGGGGTGTCTCTCTGTCTGTCTCCCTGTCCCACATTCCCATCTTGAGAGCACAAGAAGTTAAATAATTTTTGTAAATAATTTTAATGGATGTCAGTGACAGGCTGGTTTATATTGCTGGGATGGGGGGTGGATGATGTCACGGACAGGCTGGTTTATATTGCTGGGATGGGGGATGGATGATGTCACTGACAGGCTGGTTTATATTGCTGGGATGGGGATGGATGATGTCACTGACAGGCTGGTTTATATTGCTGGGATGGGGGGTGGATGATGTCACTGACAGGCTGGTTTATATTGCTGGGATGGGGGTGGATGATGTCACTGACAGGCTGGTTTATATTGCTGGGATGCGGGGTGGATGATGTCACTGACAGGCTGGTTTATATTGCTGGGATGGGGGGTGGATGATGTCACTGACAGGCTGGTTTATATTGCTGGGATGGGGGGTGGATGATGTCACTGACAGGCTGGTTTATATTGCTGGGATGGGGGGTGGATGATGTCACTGACAGGCTGGTTTATATTGCTGGGATGGGGGGTGGATGATGTCACTGACAGCCTGGTTTGTTTTTTTCATTTCTAGCCGCTCCTGTCTATTATAATCTGGCTGGTGTGAATGGAGGCGTCTGCGCCGGGATACTGCAGGTCTCCAGCCCAGGAAAGGAGGGGCTTGTCTGCTATGAGTCGATGGATTCTGACACAGCACGGAAGGTTTGTGCAGATCTGAGGTGCGGAAAGTTTATCGAGCTTCTAGGCCACAACCTAGACGAGAGAGAGACCGGATCAAGAACCACGTGGAATTTGATGAGGCAGAACACGTCCGATCCGATTCTGCGGCCGGCAGTCTGTGCGCAGAGGAAAGTCGCTCAAGTCCGTTGTCAGAGTAAGTCTGTTTTTAATGTTCTTTTTGTTTCTTCAAAAGGTTCATTTTCGCTCTTTCATTAAGTAACGGTCATGGAGCACTGTGTGGAGTGCAGGATGCGCTCTATAGCCTGGAGGTCGCCGGTTCGAGTCCAGGCTATTCCACAGCTGACTGAGGACGGGAGCTCCCAGGGGGCGGTGCTCAGTTGGCCGAGCGTCGCCCGGGGGCA
Source organism: Acipenser ruthenus (assembly GCF_902713425.1). Classification (NCBI taxonomy): domain Eukaryota; kingdom Metazoa; phylum Chordata; class Actinopteri; order Acipenseriformes; family Acipenseridae; genus Acipenser; species Acipenser ruthenus. The sequence goes on along the minus strand of NW_026708384.1, from coordinate 35,909 downwards.
GGGAAGGTTTAGGTCGGTCAGGGTGTCCTCGGCTCACCAGCGCCCCCTGTAGTCTGGCCGGGCGCCTGCGGGCTTGCCTGTAAGCTGCCCAGAGCTGCGTTGTCCTCCGACGCTGTAGCTCTGAGGCGGCTGCACGGTGAGTCTGCAGAGTGTAAAGAAGCGGGCGGCTGACGGCACACGCTTCAGAGGACAGCGTGCGTTCATCTTCGCCCCTCCTGAGTCAGCGCGGGGGTGGTAGCGGTGAGCTGAGCTTAAAAATAATTGGATGTGCCAAATTGGGAGAAAATAATTTAATAATTGGAGATTACTAAATAATAATAATAATAATAATAATAATAATAATAATAATAATAATAATAATAATAATAGATGTGCTTCAGTGAGTTACAGGAAAATAATTCCATCCAGGGTTTCTGTGACCTCATAAACTACAAGAGCGATGGTGGAGTTTATAAACTGTCATCATTAAATTATTGAAGTTCATTTAACTCAACTCTATGAAAGTGAATGGATTTCATAAATATTGGTACCCTCTGCCTTAACTCAGTTAATTCAGCAGATTTTTAATCATAATAATATAATTATAATAATAATAATTGTAGCACTTTATATTAAGGTGCTGCTTATTAGTGGTTTATAAATGATTTACAAATATATAATAGATGTGTAATAACTATGTTATAGAGTGTTAATAAAGCATTATATATGCAATAGCCATAGACGGGATTACAGTGTTATAAAGGGGACCGTTAATAGCCACCTATTGTACTTTGGGATGTTTAAATGTAATTCTGTCTATGGCTATTGCACGGTTATAAACCATCTATAATGCTTTATTGACACTTGATAAGATAGTTATTAAGCATCTATTATATAGTTATAACACATTTTTTTATTCCCCCCTTTATAGATGATGAATACAGAGTATATAAACTATGAACAAACAGGCTAGACATATTTATAAAGCACCTCGTTAGCACCGCTATTCATGCTTTGTAAGGTCCGCTGATAAACACTTTATTACCCCTTTATTAATGATTCACAAATATGATAGAGCAAGCTAGAAAAATCTATAAAGCCATTTATAAACACGGTAAATAAAGCAGACCTTATAAAAGCATTAATAATGACATTTTAATGTGCTTGAATAATCGCAGCTCCCTACACGGATATGTCCTTAATAACCTCATTTATAAATAATAATAATAATAATAATAATAATAATAATAATAATAATAATAATAATAATAATAATAATAATAATGAATGAATGAATTCTCCGATGTTCCATAGCATTTCTTTTTTGTTATTTTAATTTCATTTTATTTCTAGATCTGACTCACCCATTGATGATCCGTGTGAAAGGCAATGCTTTCGGGTGCGCTGGGAGAGTGGAGGTGAACCTTTATGGGGGGGACGGCTACTGGGAACCAGTGTGCTCCAGAGAGCAGTGGGACTGGGAGCGTGCTTCGGAGGTGTGTCGGAGCGTGGGGTGCGGGAGGGTGAAGGAATTCCAGGCAGGAGGGATTGAGAACAATAGAGGAGGAGTCAGCTGCCCGAGAGGCATCCCTCTGTCCAACTGTAGAGCAGATCTAAAACAAGAGAGAAGCTGCACACCTGCAGAGATCATCTGTGAGGGTGAGTGTGTGTGTGTGTGAGTGTGTGTGTGTGTGTGTGTGTCTGTGTCGGTGTGTGTGTGTGTGTGTGTCTGTGTGTGTGTGTATGTGTCTGTCTGCCTGTCTGTCTGTCTGTCTGTCCGTCTATGTGTGTCTGTCTGTCTGTCTGTCTGTCCGTGTGTGTGTCTGTGTGTCTCTCTGTCTGTCTGCCTGCCTGTGTCTGTCTGTCTGTCTGTCTGTCTGTCTGTCTGTCTGTCTGTCTGTCTGTCTCTGTGTGTGTGTCTGTCTGTCTGTCTGTCTGTCTGTGTGTGTGTGTGTGTGTGTGTGTGTGAGTCTGTCTGTCTGTCTGTCTGTCTGTCACTCTTACATTTTCAAACACATCGAGAGAAGCGCTCGTGCGATTGTGATGAAACTCACTCGGGACCTTCTTGATCTCACAAGTTATTGAGTGGATCAGACTTTGAAGGTATAGACAATGTCGACCCAGGGGACTTTTTTGAGCGGATCAGACTCTGGGGGTGTGTGGAGGCTGTCTCATTTCTCTCTCTCTCTCTCCTTCCCAGTTCCTGCCAGCTCGCTGCCTGTGCGTCTGTCAGAATCGGGTGCAGCTAGGTGTTCTGGGATAGTGGAGGTCTCTCTCTCTGGCTCCTGGAGAGGGTTGTGTGGAGGGCAGGGCTGGTCCCTCAAGACAGCTTCCGTTATCTGCCGGGAATTAAACTGTCAGGAAGCCCTGGAAATCCAACCTGCCCGGATCGGGAACGACAAAGAGATACAGGGAGTGTCCTGTCCAGAAAACAAGACCATCCGACAATGCCACGACCATTTAGAGGAGAGGAGATGCACTCCAGCGAGGCTGATCTGTAACAGTAAGACAGCCCAAAAATGAATACTAATAGTAATAATAATAATAATAATAATAATAATAATAATAATAATAATAAAGATTATTTCTTTTTGTTTTTTGAACTCTGATGACATTAGTAAGCACCAGCGCCAGCTAGTGCATAGCCAGTGTACTGCCAGCAAAACACAACTCTCTTAATGGAGGTCACTGACAGGCTGGTTTATATTGCTGGGATGGGGGTGGATGATGTCACTGACAGGCTGGTTTATATTGCTGGGATGGGGGATGGATGATGTCACTGACAGGCTGGTTTATATTGCTGGGATGGGGGGTGGATGATGTCACTGATAGGCTGGTTTATATTGCTGGGATGGGGGTGGATGATGTCACTGACAGGCTGGTTTATATTGCTGGGATGGGGGGTGGATGATGTCACTGACAGGCTGGTTTATATTGCTGGGATGGGGGGTGGATGATGTCACTGACAGGCTGGTTTATATTGCTGGGATGGGGGTGGATGATGTCACTGACAGGCTGGTTTATATTGCTGGGATGGGGGGTGGATGATGTCACTGACAGGCTGGTTTATATTGCTGGGATGGGGGGTGGATGATGTCACTGACAGGCTGGTTTATATTGCTGGGATGGGGGTGGATGATGTCACTGACAGGCTGGTTTACATTGCTGGGATGGGGGGTGGATGATGTCACTGACAGGCTGGTTTATATTGCTGGGATGGGGGGTGGATGATGTCACTGACAGGCTGGTTTATATTGCTGGGATGGGGGTGGATGTCATGGACAGGCTGGTTTATATTGCTGGGATGGGGGGTGGATGATGTCACTGACAGGCTGGTTTATATTGCTGGGATGGGGGGTGGATGATGTCACTGACAGGCTGGTTTATATTGCTGGGATGGGGGTGGATGATGTCACTGACAGGCTGGTTTATATTGCTGGGATGGGGGGTGGATGATGTCACTGACAGGCTGGTTTATATTGCTGGGATGGGGGGTGGATGATGTCACTGACAGGCTGGTTTATATTGCTGGGATGGGGGGGTGGATGATGTCACTGACAGGCTGGTTTATATTGCTGTTCTCTCTACGCAGGTTCAAGTCCAGAACTGGCTTTTACACTGACTGACGGCCGGAGCAAATGCGCTGGAAACGCCAGCGTCTTCTACGATGGGACGTTTCAGCCGGTCTGCAGAGACAGTTGGAGCGAGGACGCCGCGTCCACAGCCTGCCGGCAATTAAACTGCGGGCGCGCGAAGACGATATCCGCGGACCGGTATGCCAAGGTGAGGTCTGGACTGCACTGCGGGCGGAACCACACAAGGCTGGAAGACTGCTGGCATTTTCTGGAGAAAAAATCCTGCAGCCAGGCCATGGTCATCTGTACAGGTAGATTTATATATTGTATTGTAATATTGTATTGATGTATTTATAAAGACTAGAGAGAGTGATTTCATATAGAGAGACTAGAGAGTGTGTTTTTTATAGATAAAGACGAGAGAGAGTGTTTTTATATATAAAGACTAGAGAGAGTGTTTTTATATAGAAAGACTAGAGAGAGTGTTTTTATAAATAGAGACTAGAGAGAGTGTTTTTATATATAAAGACTAGAGAGTTTTTATAGAGAAAGACTAGAGAGTGTGTTTTTATATATAAAGACTAGAGAGAGTGTTTTTATATATAAAGACTAGAGAGAGTGTTTTTATAGAGAAAGACTAGAGAGAGTGTTTTTATATATAAAGACTAGAGAGAGTGTTTTTATATATAAAGACTAGAGAGAGTGTTTTTATATATAAAGACTAGAGAGAGTGTTTTTATATATAAAGACTAGAGAGAGTGATTTTATATAGAGAGACTAGAGGGAGTGTTTTTATATATAAAGACTAGAGAGAGTGATTTTATATAGAGAGACTAGAGGGAGTGTTTTTATATATAAAGACTAGAGAGAGTGATTTTATATAGAGAGACTAGAGGGAGTGTTTTTATATATAAAGACTAGAGAGAGTGATTTTATATAGAGAGACTAGAGAGAGTGTTTTTATATATAAAGACTAGAGAGAGTGATTTTATATAGAGAGACTAGAGGGAGTGTTTTTATATATAAAGACTAGAGAGAGTGTTTTTATAAATAGAGACTAGAGAGAGTGATTTTATATATAAAGACTAGAGAGAGTGTTTTTATATATAAAGACTAGAGAGAGTGTTTTTATATATAAAGACTAGAGAGAGTGTTTTTAATCCATCCCCAGTTAGTTTTATTTGGTCTGTTTTCAGGAGAAACAGCGCCCTCTAGTGGTTTACAAGGGTCATATCTTAACAGCCATTTTAATTTCTGTGCGTTTTCGTCTTTCGATTTTGCGAATAAAGATTTAGTTTCATCATAATTGTATGATTTTTTTTTGCCTCACAATCCTGTTCACTGAAGCTGCAGACAGACAGACACAGACAGACAGACAGACAGACAGACAGACAGACAGACAGAGCCCCACAATCCTGTTCAGTTTGACGCTACAATATAATCCCTTCTTCTTGGGGTCTGTGTTAGTTTACTACATTCTGAAAAGAGTTTAGTTTCATTAAAGCTGCACACAGACAGACAGACAGACAGACAGACAGACAGACAGACAGACAGACAGACAGAGCCCCACAATCCTGTTCAGTTTGACGCTACAATATAATCCCTTCTTCTTGGGGTCTGTGTTAGTTTACTACATTCTGAAAAGAGTTTAGTTTCATTAAAGCTGCAGACAGACAGACAGACAGACAGAGAGAGCCCCACAATCCTGTTCAGTTTGACGCTACAATATAATCCCTTCTTGGGGTCTGTGTCAGTTCTCTACCACTTCAGTTCTGAGTTTCCTTTGTCTGTTTCTCAGGTCATAAAGAAGTCATTGAGAGCAAAGCTGGTCAGATAGTAAGAGATGTGATCTGTTATATTCTGAGCGCTGTCATCCTCATCATGATCGCCATCAAATGTGGCCCACGAATCTACAAGAAACTACGCAAAAAAGGTGAGAATAAAATCCATTCTCTCACCTCTTATTAGCTTTATTAACATGATCACCGGCCCCTCCCTTTAAAGGAGCGCTGACCATCTTTAAAATCCATTCTCTCACCTCTTATTAGCTTTATTAACATGATCACCGACCCCTCCCTTTAAAGGAGCGCTGACCATCTTTAAAATCAATACTCTCACCTCTTATTAGCTTTATTAACACGATCACCGGCCCCTCCCTTTAAAGGAGCGCTGACCATCTTTAAAATCCATTCTCTCACCTCTTATTAGCTTTATTAACATGATCACTGGCCCCTCCCTTTAAAGGAGCGCTGACCATCTTTAGAATCCATTCTCTCACCTCTTATTAGCTTTATTAACATGATCACCGACCCCTCCCTTTAAAGGAGCGCTGACCATCTTTAAAATCCATTCTCTCACCTCTTATTAGCTTTATTAACACGATCACCGGCCCCTCCCTTTAAAGGAGCGCTGACCATCTTTAGAATCCATTCTCTCACCTCTTATTAGCTTTATTAACATGATCACCGGCCCCTCCCTTTAAAGGAGCGCTGACCATCTTTAAAATCCATTCTCTCGCCTCTTATTAGCTTTATTAACATGATCACTGGCCCCTCCCTTTAAAGGAGCGCTGACCATCTTTAGAATCCATTCTCTCACCTCTTATTAGCTTTATTAACATGATCACTGGCCCCTCCCTTTAAAGGAGCGCTGACCATCTTTAGAATCCATTCTCTCACCTCTTATTAGCTTTATTAACATGATCACCGGCCCCTCCCTTTAAAGGAGCGCTGACCATCTTTAAAATCCATTCTCTCACCTCTTATTAGCTTTATTAACATGATCACTGGCCCCTCCCTTTAAAGGAGCGCTGACCATCTTTAGAATCCATTCTCTCACCTCTTATTAGCTTTATTAACATGATCACCGGCCCCTCCCTTTAAAGGAGCGCTGACCATCTTTAAAATCCATTCTCTCACCTCTTATTAGCTTTATTAACATGATCACTGGCCCCTCCCTTTAAAGGAGCGCTGACCATCTTTAGAATCCATTCTCTCACCTCTTATTAGCTTTATTAACATGATCACTGGCCCCTCCCTTTAAAGGAGCGCTGACCATCTTTAGAATCCATTCTCTCACCTCTTATTAGCTTTATTAACATGATCACCGGCCCCTCCCTTTAAAGGAGCGCTGACCATCTTTAAAATCCATTCTCTCACCTCTTATTAGCTTTATTAACATGATCACTGGCCCCTCCCTTTAAAGGAGCGCTGACCATCTTTAGAATCCATTCTCTCACCTCTTATTAGCTTTATTAACATGATCACCGGCCCCTCCCTTTAAAGGAGCGCTGACCATCTTTAAAATCCATTCTCTCACCTCTTATTAGCTTTATTAACATGATCACCGGCCCCTCCCTTTAAAGGAGCACTGACCATCTTTAAAATCCATTCTCTCACCTCTTATTAGCTTTATTAACATGATCACTGACCCCTCCTTTTAAAGGAGCGCTGACCATCTTTAAAATCCATTCTCTCACCTCTTATTAGCTTTATTAACAGGATCACCGGCCCCTCCCTTTAAAGGAGCGCTGACCATCTTTAAAATCCATTCTCTCGCCTCTTATTAGCTTTATTAATATGATCACCGGCCCCTCCCTTTAAAGGAGCGCTGACCATCTTTAAAATCCATTCTCTCACCTCTTATTAGCTTTATTAACATGATCACTGGCCCCTCCCTTTAAAGGAGCGCTGACCATCTTTAAAATCCATTCTCTCGCCTCTTATTAGCTTTATTAACATGATCACCGGACCCTCCCTTTAAAGGAGCGCTGATCATCTTTAAAATCCATTCTCTCATCTCTTATTAGCTTTATTAACATGATCACTGACCCCTCCCTTTAAAGGAGCGCTGACCATCTTTAAAATCCATTCTCTCACCTCTTATTAGCTTTATTAACATGATCACTGGCCCCTCCCTTTAAAGGAGCGCTGACCATCTTTAAAATCCATTCTCTCGCCTCTTATTAGCTTTATTAACATGATCACCGGACCCTCCCTTTAAAGGAGCGCTGATCATCTTTAAAATCCATTCTCTCATCTCTTATTAGCTTTATTAACATGATCACTGACCCCTCCCTTTAAAGGAGCGCTGACCATCTTTAAAATCCATTCTCTCACCTCTTATTAGCTTTATTAACATGATCACTGGCCCCTCCCTTTAAAGGAGCGCTGACCATCTTTAAAATCCATTCTCTCGCCTCTTATTAGCTTTATTAACATGATCACCGGACCCTCCCTTTAAAGGAGCGCTGATCATCTTTAAAATCCATTCTCTCATCTCTTATTAGCTTTATTAACATGATCACCGGCCCCTCCCTTTAAAGGAGCGCTGACCATCTTTAAAATCCATTCTCTCACCTCTTATTAGCTTTATTAACATGATCACTGACCCCTCCCTTTAAAGGAGCGCTGACCATCTTTAGAATCTTTTCAGTTATTTTTCAGTAATCTGAGGTTGTTTTTAGTCTAGAATGTCTAAATTGATTTTTTGTGTTTATTTTTGTCTTCAGTCTTTAGAAAGAATGAAAGGGAATGGATCGGACCAACACAGAGTCAGAGTGGTGAGTGAAAACAAACTCTCAGCGTCTTCAGTGTAAATTCAATGGCAAACGTTTCCACTAGAAGTGTCTCAGCGTCTTCAGTGTAAATTCAATGGCAAACGTTTCCACTAGAAGTCTCTCTCAGCGTCTTCAGTGTAAATTCAATGGCAAACGTTTCCACTAGAAGTCTTTCTCAGAGTCTTCAGTGTGAATTCAATGGCAAACGTTTCCACTAGAAGTCTTTCTCAGCATCTTCAGTGTAAATTCAATGGCAAACGTTTCCACTAGAAGTCTTTCTCAGCATCTTCAGTGTAAATTCAATGGCAAACGTTTCCACTAGAAGTCTTTCTCAGCATCTTCAGTGTAAATTCAATGGCAAACGTTTCCACTAGAAGTCTTTCTCAGCGTCTTCAGTGTAAATTCAATGGCAAACGTTTCCACTAGAAGTCTTTTTCAGCATCTTCAGTGTAAATTCAATGGCAAACATTTCCACTAGAAGTCTCTCTCAGCGTCTTCAGTGTAAATTCAATGGCAAACGTTTCCACTAGAAGTCTCTCTCAGCGTCTTCAGTGTAAATTCAATGGCAAACGTTTCCACTAGAAGTCTCTCTCAGCGTCTTCAGTGTAAATTTAATGGCAAACGTTTCCACTAGAAGTCTTTCTCAGCGTCTTCAGTGTAAATTCAACGGCAAACGTTTCCTCTAGAAGTCTCTCTCAGCGTCTTCAGTGTAAATTCAATGGCAAACGTTTCCACTAGAAGACTTTCTCAGCGTCTTCAGTGTGAATTCAATGGCAAACGTTTCCACTAGAAGACTTTCTCAGCGTCTTCAGTGTAAATTCAATGGCAAACGTTTCCACTAGAAGTCTTTCTCAGCGTCTTCAGTGTAAATTCAATGGCAAACGTTTCCACTAGAAGTCTTTTTCAGCATCTTCAGTGTAAATTCAATGGCAAACATTTCCACTAGAAGTCTCTCTCAGCGTCTTCAGTGTAAATTCAATGGCAAACGTTTCCACTAGAAGTCTCTCTCAGCGTCTTCAGTGTAAATTCAATGGCAAACGTTTCCACTAGAAGTCTCTCTCAGCGTCTTCAGTGTAAATTTAATGGCAAACGTTTCCACTAGAAGTCTTTCTCAGCGTCTTCAGTGTAAATTCAACGGCAAACGTTTCCTCTAGAAGTCTCTCTCAGCGTCTTCAGTGTAAATTCAATGGCAAACGTTTCCACTAGAAGACTTTCTCAGCGTCTTCAGTGTGAATTCAATGGCAAACGTTTCCACTAGAAGACTTTCTCAGCGTCTTCAGTGTAAATTCAATGGCAAACGTTTGCACTAGAAGTCTTTCTCAGCATCTTCAGTGTATAAACAGGAAGAACCACTAACTACAACCAGCTCTGCAATGGGGGTGAGAAAAATTATGTTTCCATTAAAAGGTGATATTTGTTTTTCTTTTTTAATACTCTCCCCTCTCTCCCTCTCCTCTCTCTCTCTCTCTCTCTCTCCTCTCCTCTCTCACTCCTCCCTCTCCCTCTCTCTCCCACTCCCTCTCCCCTCCTCTTTCTCTCGCTCTCCTCTCTCTCTCTCTCTCAATCTCTCTCCCCTCTCTCTCTCCTCTCCTCTCTCTCACTCCTCCCTCTCCCTCTCCTCACTCTCTCTCTGCTCTCCTCTCTCTCTGTCTCCCACTCCCTCTCCCCTCCTCTTTCTCTCGCTCTCCTCTCTCCTCTCCTCTCTCTCCTCTCTCTCTCTCCTCTCCTCTCTCTGTCTCCCTCTCTCCTCTCCTCTCTCTCTTTCTTTCTCTCTCTCCTCTCCTCTCTGCTCTCTCTTTCTCTGTCTCCTCTCTCTCTCCCTCTCCCTCTCTCCTCTCACTCTCTTTCTCTCTCCTCTCCTCTCACTCTCCTCCTCTCCTCTCTGCTCTCTTTCTCTCTCTCTCCTCTCTCTCCCTCTCCATCTCTCCCTCTCCATCTCTCCCTCTCCCTCTCCTCTCCTCTCTCTCTCTCTCTCAGTGTCCTTCCATCGGAGTCGGAATGCACTTCAGCCCAGTCCGAGACCCCCCTCCGGTCCGAACACTGAGAATGAGTACACGACCACGCCCACCCCCAAGAGACACTCCCCCGCCTACCCAGGTAAACAGGGAGAGGCTACGCTGAACGGGTATATAAGGAGCTTTTTCTTTTATTGTGTTCCGTGGGAAATGTAGTTCTGAGAGGTCCATGCAGGTACACGGGAAGCCATCTTAGGGCAGGGAATGCAATTTTAAAAAAAGTGGTAAAAAAAAAATTAAAACACACACGAGGTGAGAGAATGGATTTTAAAGATGGTCAGCGCTCCTTTAAAGGGAGGGGCCGGTGATCGTGTTAATAAAGCTAATAAGAGGTGAGAGAATGGATTTTAAAGATGGTCAGCGCTCCTTTAAAGGGAGGGGCCGGTGATCATGTTAATAAAGCTAATAAGAGGTGAGAGAATGGATTTTAAAGATGGTCAGAGCTCCTTTAAAGGGAGGGGCCGGTGATCATGTTAATAAAGCTAATAAGAGGTGAGAGAATGGATTTTAAAGACTGAATGTGTATTTTCTTCACAGCGCTTGAGAGAATGCTGGTCAATGTCACCAGCGAGAATTCTTCTGCTGGAAACAGCGAATACGATTTCTATTAGTCACAGAGGTCGTGACCCTGCTTTGCTTTCAACCAATCAGGTGAGTCCATTTGAACAGGGTGGAGTGGACACGGCTGTTAGTCTAGTGAGGAGAAAGACAGCAGAGCTGTACCATAAGAGACAGGGACAGGAGGGAGGGGGGAGAGGGAGGGAGGGGGAGGGGGAGGGGGGGAGAGGGAGGGGGGGAGGGGGAGGGGGGGAGAGGGAGGGGGGAGAGGGAGGGAGGGGGAGGGGGAGAGGGAGGGAGGGGGAGGGGGGGGAAGAGGGAGGGAGGCGATTGGACAAATTAATTTCTAAACTTTTTTTTTCTTCAGATTTTCAGCTGCTCCCCAAAAACCAATGAAATCCAGGGTAAAGGTAGATATTATTATTTTTTTTTAAATTGGTAAGAACTTGATTTATTGGAGGAGCGACAGAAGACAGAAACGCTCAGAAATGACTGAAGCAAAAAAACACACGAGGAGAGGAGAGGAGGAAGAGGAGGAGGAGGAAAAAGAGAGAAGAGGAGGAAGAGGAGGAGAGAAGAGGAGGAAGAGGAGGAGGACGAGGAGAGGAAGAGGAGGGGAAAAATAGAGATGAAAACGACTTTTGAAGATGGTTACGTGATTTTTTTAATGACTCACCTGCGATTGCTTGTAAAAATAAACCTGCTTGTGTAAAACCTGCTATTAAAAAAATATATTTTTAACAAACGTTTCATTTTTTCTTTTTCAAACTCAAACGAATGTGAGAAAGTGCAATGTGTGACAGACAGACAGACAGAGCCCCACAATCCTGTTCAGTTTGACGCTACAATATAATCCCTTCTTCTTGGGGTCTGTGTTAGTTTACTACATTCTGAAAAGAGTTTAGTTTCATTAAAGCTGCAGACAGACAGACAGACAGACAGACAGACAGACAGACAGACAGACAGAGCCCCACAATCCTGTTCAGTTTGACGCTACAATATAATCCCTTCTTCTTGGGGTCTGTGTTAGTTTACTACATTCTGAAAAGAGTTTAGTTTCATTAAAGCTGCAGACAGACAGACAGACAGACAGACAGACAGACAGAGCCCCACAATCCTGTTCAGTTTGACGCTACAATATAATCCCTTCTTCTTGGGGTCTGTGTTAGTTTCATTAAGAGAGATTCTGATCCTCTCAGTAACTCGATACACTCTGTATATTTAACTCAAGATATATTTATTGAAAAACATTTTTTTTTTTTTACACCTGATGTAAAAATATAAACCGAAACATTTACAGACATTCCTACCTACAGGGCCTGGCGTAGCAAGACAGCCAGCCCCACACCAGAGTGACACCAGACCCAGTGAGAGAGAGAGACAGGGGGGCCCAACATAGCGGAGTGTGTGTGTGTGTGTGAGAGAGTAAACCAAATTATAAAACAAACCAAAAACTCCTATCTGGAACACTGGGACACAGAAATAAAATTCAATAAGCTTTACTGGCATGACAAGAGGAAACATTTTTTGCCAAAGCAACCGATAACTTTACAAAACATTAAACATTACTAAAACATTTAACTTCTTTCACCTTCCCTTCCTCCTTCCCTCTTCCACCCTCCCTTTCTCCCTTCTCCTTCCCTCTTTCACCCTCCCTTTCTCCCTTCCTCCTTCCCTCTTTCACCCTCCCTTTCATCCTTCCTTTCTCCCTTCCACCCTCCCTTCTCTTTCACCCTCCCTTTCTCCCTTCCTCCTTCCCTCTTTCACCCTCCCTTTCTCCCTTCCTCCTTCCCTCTTTCACCCTCCCTTTCTCCCTTCCACCCTCCCTTCCTCCTTCCCTCTTTCACCCTCCCTTTCTCCCTTCCACCCTCCCTTCCTCCTTCCCTTTCACCCTCCCTTTCTCCCTTCCTCCTTCCCTCTTTCACCCTCCCTTTCTCCCTTCCTCCTTCCCTCTTTCACCCTCCCTTCCTCCTTCCCTCTTCCTCCCTCCCTTCTCTTTCACCCTCCCTTTCTCCTTCACTCTCCTTCTCCTTCCTACTTTCACCCTCCGTCTCTTCCCATCCTTCTCACTCTCTCTGTTGTAACCTTGTGATGGGCTTGTGGGGTCTCTCTCTCTCTCTCTCTCTCTCTCTCTCTCTCTCTCTCTCTCTCTCTCTCTCAGTTTGTGTGAAAAGCCCTATATAAATAAATACTTACTTAAAAATAAATCAGCTTAAAAAAACACCCCAAAATAATAAAAATAATAATAATAATAATAATAATAATAATAATAATAATAATAAATTCAATAATAAATTCATTTGTTTATTTGGGATAAACTAAAAACAAGCAAACAGTGAAACTGCTTTCTAAGACTTCCAGCTTCGGTCGCACAGCAAGCTAAAGAATTCCTTCAAACTCCCGGCACTCAGCGTCACAGCGCAGCAGAGAACTCCACCTGCACAGGAGCGGGAGAGACAGATTCACCGAGAACGAGGCTCGCAAACTGAGAGCTTCCTGTACCCCAGTGAGGCACCGGATACCAGGTGTTAAAATGAAAAAAAAAAAAGAGATTTAGGGATCCTGTATTTAGGGTTCAGGGCTGGGAATGAGACTCCCGCTGCACAGCAGTGTGATCCAGTCCTGGTTTCACTGGGAGTTTAATAATAAGACACACCTGAGCTTGTTAGCTAGACACACTGGGGCTGATCAAGCTGGTAGTAAAACCTGGACTGGATCACACTGCTGTGGGATAGGAGTCTGATTACCAGCCCTGCAATGTAATTCCAGTCCAGTCTAGTGATATTAAACTGCAGTTACAATGTAATTCCAGTCCAGTCTAGTGATATTAAACTGCAGTTACAATGTAATTCCAGTCCAGTCTAGTGATATTAAACTGCAGTTACAATGTAATTCCAGTCCAGTCTAGTCTAGTGATATTAAACTGCAGTTACAATGTAATTCCAGTCCAGTCTAGTCTAGTGATATTAAACTGCAGTTACAATGTAATTCCAGTCCAGTCTAGTGATATTAAACTGCAGTTACAATGTAATTCCAGTCCAGTCTAGTGATATTAAACTGCAGTTACAATGTAATTCCAGTCCAGTCTAGTGATATTAAACTGCAGTTACAATGTAATTCCAGTCCAGTCTAGTGATATTAAACTGCAGTTACAATGTAATTCCAGTCCAGTCTAGTGATATTAAACTGCAGTTACAATGTAATTCCAGTCCAGTCTGGTGATATTAAACTGCAGTTACAATGTAATTCCAGTCCAGTCTAGTGATATTAAACTGCAGTTACAATGTAATTCCAGTCCAGTCTAGTGATATTAAACTGCAGTTACAATGTAATTCCAGTCCAGACCAGTCTAGTGATATTAAACTGCAGTTACAATGTAATTCCAGTCCAGTCTAGTCTAGTGATATTAAACTGCAGTTACAATGTAATTCAATAGGAGTCTCATTACCAGCCCTGTTGATGTATTAGTGTATTTCGTACATGAGAAATGAAGCTACTTATTCAGTTCTGAACCCCAGCAGCAGGGCTGGTGTGAGTTTCTAACCCTGTTTGGGACACCCGGAAAATAATCAATTTTTGTTTTAAAGCTACAATGACTTCACTTCTCGTAAACTGACACTGAGATTGATATTTAAGAGTAAGGCTGAGGCATTCCGTACCCAGGCCTGTACTGGGGCCTCGAACTGGGCTGCTGAGGGAAGACGTAGCTCTGGGTAGGATAGGGGGCTCCGTTCTGGGGGGGCCCGCCGGGGAAGGAGGGCTGGAGGGGGTACGGGCACTGAGAGGGAGCCCTCGGCCCCAAATAAGCACCCGGGCCCGCGGACGGGGGGAAGCCTGGGGCTCGAGTGTAGGGCGGGCCGTAGGGAGGTGCGCCGTGGCTGGGGGGCTGCATCACCAGGGGCCCAGGCTGCTGTGGGAAGTGTACCGGGCTGAAGTGGCCGTAGGCTGTCGGGCCCTGGGGGGCGAGGGGGGAGGGGCTGTAGGGCAGGGGGGCGAGGGGGGAGGGGCTGTAGGGCAGGGGGGCATGCTGGGAAGGTGGAGGAACTGCGTTCGGAGGGTTTTGTGGCCAGGGTTGCTGCTGTATGATTTGCGGTGGCTGCTGCTGCTGCTGCTGCTGCGGCTGTTCCTGTTGCCGTGGCGCTGGTTGCTCAGGGGGTTGCCTTGGTAACGCCGAGGCTCGGTTCTTCAGCTCCTCCTGCATCTTCTCGATTCGGACTCTCCGCTTGTGAGCCAGCGAGCGCTTGGCGAAGAAGAGATCGAGAAAACTGTCGAGAGAGACCGACCCCTCCAGAAACTGCTCTGCAAGAGACTGGAGAGGAGAGGAGGGGAGGAGGGGAGGAGGGGAGGAGGGGAGGGGGGGGGGGAGAGAGAGGAGGAGAGGAGGGGGAGAGGGGGGGAGGAGGAGGAGGGGTGGAGAGGGAGAGGAGGAGAGGAGAGGAGGAGGGGAGAGGGAGAGGGGGGGAGAGAGGAGGAGACGAGGGGGAGAGGGGAGAGAGAGGAGGGGAGGAGGAGGGGAGAGGGGAGGAGAGGAGGGGGGAGAGGAGAGGAGGGGAGGGGAAGGGGAGGGGAGAGGAGAGGAGAGAGAGGAGGGGAGGAGGAGGGGAGAGGGGAGAGGAGGAGAGAGGAGGAGAGGGAGAGGAGAGGAAGACAGGAGGGGAGGGGAAGGGGA
Source organism: Acipenser ruthenus (assembly GCF_902713425.1). Classification (NCBI taxonomy): domain Eukaryota; kingdom Metazoa; phylum Chordata; class Actinopteri; order Acipenseriformes; family Acipenseridae; genus Acipenser; species Acipenser ruthenus. The sequence continues at coordinate 20,555 of NW_026708384.1, read as the reverse complement.
GGGGAGGGGAGAGAGAGGAGGGGAGGGGGAGAGCAGGAGAGGAGAGGGGAGGGGAGAAGGTAGAGGAGAGGAGAAAGGGGAGAGGAGAGAGGAGAGGAGAGGAGGGGAGGGAAGAGAGAGGGAAGGGGAGGGGAGGGGAGAGAGGAGGGGGAGAGGAGAGACGAGAGGAGAGGGGGGAGGGGAGAGAGAGGAGAGAGGAGAGGAGGGAAGGGGAGGGGAGAGAGGAGGGGGAGAGGAGGAGGGGAGAGGAGGAGAGGAGAGGAGAGGAGAGGAGGGGGAGAGAGGAGAGGAGGGGGAGGGGATGGGGAGGGGAGAGGGAGAGGGAGAGAGAGAGGAGAGAGAGAGGGAGGAGAAAGATTAATTACAACCAGCGCAGGGTATGAAATGCCAGTGAAGAGTTTAATGGGAATCTGATAAGCAGAGGGGAGAGAGGGGGGAGGGAGAGAGTTCAGATCCTCACCTCCGATTCTTCCTCGATTTTGGCGCCCTCTGTCTGCAACAAAGACAGCAGCAAGTCTGGACTGAAGGAGCTGAGTTTACTGTCTGAGGAGAGAGAGAGAGAGAGAGAGAGAGAGAGAGAGAGAGAGAGAGAGAGAGAGAGAGAGAGGAGATTACAAGAGCAATAATACACACACACACACACACACACAGACAGACACACATCATTATAGCGGTAACCATCTCAGGTGTGTCTTATTATTAAACTCCCAGTGAAACCAGGACTGGATCACACTGCTGTGCAGCAGGAGTCTCATTCCCAGTCATAATAATAATAACAATAACAATACCCACACAAGACCCTTGCAGCGCCCCCTGCAGTCTGATTGTAGCTGTTGCAGCTCCCTGTACCTCTTTCTGTCTATTAATAACAATAATAATAATAATAATAATAATAATAATAATAATACGACAGACTCCACCCTCCTTAAGATGTGTATCTGTCTCTCTGTCTAATAATAATAATAATAATAATATGATGATTAATAATAATAATAATAATAATAATAATAATAATAATAATAATAATAATAGCAATAATGCCCAAACTGACTGTGTCTCTCTGCTTAACCAAATTGTGTCTTTCATTCTCCTCACAGCGCCCCCTGCACCTCTCTGATAACTAGAACAGCAGTGATCTCCACCCTGTGCCTCTTACCCAGCTCCTCACAGCGCCCCCTGCAGTCTGTGCAGCTCCCTGCCCCTCTCTGATAACTAGAACAGCAGTGATCTCCACCCTGTGTCTCTTACCCAGCTCCTCACAGCGCCCCCTGCAGTCTGTCTCCAGTCTGTGCAGCCCCCTGCACCTCTCTGATAACTAGAACAGCAGTGATCTCCACCCTGTGCCTCTTACCCAGCTCCTCACAGCGCCCCCTGCAGTCTGTGCTGCTCCCTGTACCTCTCTGATAACTAGAACAGCAGTGATCTCCACCCTGTGTCTCTTACCCAGCTCCTCACAGCGCCCCCTGCAGTCTGTGCAGCTCCCTGCACCTCTCTGATAACTAGAACAGCAGTGATCTCCACCCTGTGTGTCTTACCCAGCTCTTCACAGCGCCCCCTGCAGTCTGTGCAGCTCCCTGCACCTCTCTGATAACTAGAACAGCAGTGATCTCCACCCTGTGTCTCTTACCCAGCTCCTCACGGCGCCCCCTGCAGTCTGTCTCCAGTCTCTGCAGCTCCCTGTATCTCTCACTCAGCCTCTCCTTCCTCTCCTGCAGCTGGGGGCGGAGCTTCAGGTTCTGCTCAGCCAGGCTCCGATTGGCTGCCAGGCTCATCTCCCGCTCCAGCTGCACGCCCTGAACCTACAGACAGGGCACAGACACGCCCCTCCAGTTAGTATACATGATCTCAGTGTTATTGAGAGACAGACAGGGCACAGACACACCCCCTCCAGTTAGTATACATGATCTCAGTGTTATTGAGAGACAGACAGGGAACAGACACACCCCCTCCAGTTAATATACATGATCTCAGTGTTATTGAGAGACAGCTTGATCAGCCCCAGTGTGTCTAGCTAACAAGCTCAGGTGTGTCTTATTATTAAACTCCTAGTGAAACCAGGACTGGATCACACTGCTGTGCAGCGGGAGTCTCATGTCTCATTCCCAGCCCTGCATTATAGTTACTGACTGAAAGTTCACTGCATTCCTTCACATTAGCTGTGTGTGTGTGTGCGCGTCCATCTGTGTGTGTGTGCGCGTGCATCTGTGTGTGTGCGTCTGTGTGTGTGTGTGTGTGTGTTTCTCTGTCTGTGGTGTGTGTGCGTGTCTGTCTGTGTGTCTCTGTGTGTGTGTGTGTGTGTGTGCGTCTCTGTGTGTGTGTGTGTGTGTGTGCGTCTCTGTGTGTGTGTGTGTTTCTCTGTCTGTGGTGTGTGTGCGTGTCTGTCTGTGTGTCTCTGTGTGTGTGTGTCTCTGTGTGTGTGTGTCTCAGTGTGTGTGTGTGTGTGTGTGTGCACTCTGCTCTGTCATTGTTGGCTTGCCAGTTGGTTTACGTTCTTAAGTATTTATTGATCAGCAGGTATTAAATAATGTGTCGCTTTCAAAGCAAGAGAAGAGCTGTCCTTCCCTCACTTTTACAACAGAGGACCAATCCTCCGCGCGGAGCGCAGCAGCGTTTGAAAAGACGACTGAAAAATCTTAATTGTTCACCAGTCTCTAAGTCACCTTGGATAAAGGAGACTGCTAAATAAACAAATAATAATAATAATAATAATAATAACAATAATAATAATAATAATAATAATAATAATAATAATATGTGGTTCTCTAGATATATGTGAAAATGTAAGAGACAGACAAACAGACAGACAGACAGAGCCCCACAATCCTGTTCAGTTTGACGCTACAATATAATCCCTTCTTCTTGGGGTCTGTGTTAGTTTACTACATTCTGAAAAGAGTTTAGTTTCATTAAAGCTGCAGACAGACAGACAGACAGACAGACAGACAGACAGACTCCACACTCCCCCAGATTCTGATCCTCTCAATAACTTGTGAGCTCAAGAAGGTCCTGAGCGAATTTCATCACAATCGGACGAGCGCTTCTCTCGATGTGTGTG
>NW_026708384.1:0-12500 GCF_902713425.1 Acipenser ruthenus | reverse complement strand
CTAAAACCTAACCCAACCCCAACCCTAAAACCCAACACAACCCCAGCCCTAAAACCTAACCCAACCCCAACACTAAAACCCAACCCAACCCTAAAACCTAACCCAACCCCAACCCTAAAACCTAGGGCAGCAGTGTGGAGTAGTGGTTAGGGCTCTGGACTCTTGACCGGAGGGTCGTGAGTTCAATCCCAGGTGGGGGGGGGACGCTGCTGCTGTACCCTTGAGCAAGGTACTTTACCTAGATTGCTCCAGTAAAAACCCAACTGTATAAATGGGGAATTGTATGTAAAAAATAATGTGATATCTTGTAACAATTGTTACTGGATAAGGGCATCTGCTAATAAATAATAATAATAATAATAATAATAATAATAATAATAATAATAATAATAATAATAATAATAATAATAATAATAATAAAACCTAACCCAACCCCAACCCCAACCCTAGCCTTAAGCAACCCCAGCCCTCAAACCCAACACCTAACCCTAAACCTAACCATTAAGAATGGCCCGATGCCCTCAGGACACTTTGTAGGGGATAGTCCTGCGTGCTGCACCCTGCTAGCAAGAAGCGTCACTCAAACACCAGGAGGAGCAGGGAAGGCTCGCTCGCGGGAGAACATTCATGGCGTGAGTCCGTGATAGCGACTGCGTTCCTATCACTGCTCCCACTCCGTCTCTTCCAGTTTTGTTTTCACAGTGAGTTGCGTGCTTGTGTTCAAAGACAGACGGGTCACAGTGTTGAGGACAGGAAGAAAAAACAAGACGTTTCACTTCGGAACTTGCTGATTTGTTTACACCTTTATTCATTTATTTGTTGTCATTTTTAAATTTGCTTTACCAGACCTCTCTGTGCTTTACAATGCTTCCCTGTGCTTTACCAGACCTCTCTGTGCTTTACAATGCTTCCCTATGCTTTACCACACCTCTCTGTGCTTTACAATGCTTCCCTATGCTTTACCAAACCTCTCTGTGCTTTACAATGCTTCCCTATGCTTTACCAAACCTCTCTGTGCTTTACAATGCTTCCCTATGCTTTACCAGACCTCTCTGTGCTTTACAATGCTTCCCTATGCTTTACCAGACCTCTCTGTGCTTTACAATGCTTCCCTATGCTTTACCACACCTCTCTGTGCTTTTCAATGCTTCCCTATGCTTTACCACACCTCTCTGTGCTTTTCAATGCTTCCCTATGCTTTACCAGACCTCTCTGTGCTTTACAATGCTTCCCTATGCTTTACCAGACCTCTCTGTGCTTTACAATGCTTCCCTATGCTTTACCAGACCTCTCTGCGCTTTACAATGCTGGCAATTGATTATTATAGATATTCCATTAGGAAATTGAATTATAATGTGATTAAAATAAGTGATAATTAAACATAACCTCCACCAATACATGACATTATGAGATGGAAATCTGGGATTAATATTTAGAGAATTTTGCCACGATGTGTTCCTCGTTGAACGGTTTATAATCACCAACTCCTGAAACGACAAAGAAAAAGGACATTAATAATACTTTATTAATTAAAAAAAGCAATATATTTTCTTACTTAAAAATAAGTATTAAATTAACTCTTAATTACAAAAACACCCTTTTTATGAATTAAAAAAATGAAACACGTGATATTAAATTATGAATTAAAAATAAATATTAAATCGTTTTTACTAATTACAAAGAAATGAGATACATTTTATGAATTAAAATATTAATTTAATGAAACACATTTTATAATTAAAAATATATTAATTAAAAAAATGAAATACATTTTATTTACAAAATCCATTGTATTCATTCTAACTACATATTAAATTCGTTTTATTAATAAAAAAAAATGAAATCCATTTTATTAATTAAAAGATATATAAATTAGAGTGCACAATTATTGGGTCTGGTTTTTTGATGCTAAAAAAAGGTTTTTCAAGATATTTCGCGATTAAACCTAATATCTATTAGAAGAGAAAACACTCGCGTTGTCAGAACTGATCGCTGAATCTGAATCGGGAGTCCTTCACACAACAGCTGTTCCTAAACAGAGAGGCTTCTTGAAAAACAGTCACTGTTAAATTGCAGAAAATTTCGTTTTTTTAAAAGGATATATATTATTATTATTATTTATTTATTTCTTAGCAGACGCCCTTATCCAGGGCGACTTACAATTGTTACAAGATATCACATTATACATTATTTCACATTATACAGATATCACATTATTTTTACATACAATTACCCATTTATACAGTTGGGTTTTTACTGGAGCAATCTAGGTAAAGTACCTTGCTCAAGGGTACAGCAGCAGCGTCCCCCACCTGGGATTGAACCCACAACCTTCCGGTCAAGAGTCCAGAGCCCTAACCACTACTCCACACTGCTGCCCTTATATAAGGACCTTTTCATTTGATTGTGTGGCGTGTTCCCATGTGTTGCTACAACTGTTTAATTAAGGTGTCTGTATTGTTTTAATTATTATATTTTTTACATTTTGACCACTTTTTAAAACTTTTAAAAATTGCATTCCCTGCCTCAAGATGGCTGCCCGTGTACCTCTCTCAGAACTGCATTTCCCATCATCCTCCTGCTCGCTGGTAAATCCATCTCGGTTACATGTGCGAGCGGGAGGATGATGGGAAATGTAGTTCTGGGAGGTGCATGCAGGTACACAGGAAGCGAAACGCCCCCCTTCTCGTCCCGGACAGAGCGATCTTACGAACGAATATATCCCTCATCTTCTGATGCAGCTGGTGTGTTTAATTTTGTCGTTAAAAACGCTGCACAGCGACGGAGCATCTCTCTGCAGTGGGTGCGTTAAGTGAGTGAGCGGCTCAGAGCGGCTCAGTAAAAGAATCAATTTAACGCCTCGCTCCGTGCCGCTCCCGCTGAGCTCTTGACAAACGTATTTGTCAATCCTGCCTGTCCTCTCCACTTGTTTCCTGCAGGTGTCCATTCCGTCCGCTCCCTCTGATCCCTGATGAGAAATGCTCAGGAGCGGCTCAGCGGGAGCGGCACGGAGCAAGGCGTGAAGCTGATTCTTTTACTGAGCCGCTCACTCACTTAACGCACTCTTTCTTCAGCTGCCTGTATAGAACTACAGCTCCCAGCATGCCTCGCTGTGAACGTCAATGCGGAGGCATGCTGGGAGTAGGAGTTTTTTTCTTCTTCTTTCAGTCCAATCATTTTACGTTTCTTAAACAGTAAGTTAATAAATAATAATAATAATAATAATAATAATAATAATAATAATAATAATAATAATAATAATAATAATAATAATAATATGAAGATACTTAAAGGGAAGGAATATTTTCTGGTTTTAAAAATCGCAATACTGCCTTTGCTTGTATTAATACAATAATGTATTAATCCTCTGGAGCGGCTCAGCGGGAGCGGCACGGAGCGAGGCGTTACTAAGCCGCTCACTCACTTAACGCGCCCAGTTATTCTCATCCGCCAGCGCCGCACGCGTTTAAAGATTCAGCAGAAATAAACAACGTAACACAAAAAAATAATGCTTTTTTTAAAAAGTTGAAATATAATGTCTACGTTCGCTAAATAAACAGGACCTATGAACACCGCGTTGCCAGTAACACGACTCTACCATTGAGAAAACAAGGGATTGTATAGCGCATGCGCACGGGGAGCAGGGCGTCAGTCAGGAAGCGTTTGATGTCTTTATTTTTTAATAGGGTTGCCACCCCGCCGGTATTTTACGGGACTGTCCGGTATTTTTTATGTACTTTGACCCCCTGTCCGTTATTTTTTGGAAGATGTCTGGTAATTCTAAGCATTCTAATTAGGTAACAACGTAAGCCACCAAAACGCTGGACCCTTATTATTATTATTAGTTTATTTAGCAGACGCCTTTATCCAAGGCGACTTACAGAGACTAGGGTGTGTGAACTATGCATCAGCTGCAGAGTCACTTACAACAAAGTCTGACCCGAAAGACGGAGCGCAAGGAGGTGAAGTGACTTGCTCAGGGTCACACAGTGAGTCAGTGGCTGAGGTGGGATTTGAACCGGGGACCTCCTGGTTACAAGCCCTTTTCTTTAACCACTGGACCACACAGCCTCCCTTATGTTATTATTATTATTATTATTATTATTATTCATTTCTTAGCAGACGCCCTTATCCAGGGCGACTTACAATTGTTACAAGATATCACATTATACATTATTTCACATTATACAGTTATCACATTATTTTTTTTACATACAATTGCCCATTTGTACAGTTGGGTTTTTACTGGAGCAATCTAGGTAAAGTACCTTGCTCAAGGGTACAACAGCAGTGTCCCCCACCTGGGATTGAACCCACGACCCTCCGGTCAAGAATCCAGAGCCCTAACCACTACTCCACACTGCTGCCCCAATGTTAGGTTTTTCATGTGTGCTCACAGCTGTGTGTTATCTGGTATAAGCATGCGCGCTGCTGTTAAGAATGACAGCCCTTTGAATGAAGACGCGCGAAACTGTTAAGTAGCATACTGTAACTTTAAGCGTGAAACTGTAACGTTAGTCACAATGGCAGAGACAAATGAAGAAGTAGACAATAGGAGGAGATGAGGCGTCCGGTATTTTCGTATCTCAAAGGTGGCAACCCTAGACAGACAGCAGTCTAATTAAACCGAGATATGTACCTTGCTCCAAAGCGTCTTTCCCAGTAAGAAATTGCCAGTATGTTCGGTCCTCCGCGTTCCCAGCTAACCCTTGGATACTGGTGACAAATGGGCCCCAACTGCTCTTCTCCACGGTGAACCTGCAAACCAGCATGAAAACGGGATTATCTTTCCACGGTGTTTATTATTATTATTTTGCTCAGTCTGTGTTGCTTTGACTGTGAGTTCAGGATCTGCTCTTCAGTTCTAGCTGCGCTGCCGTAGTTATTGTATTGTGAATCGGTCCAGCCCTGGCTAGGACTACAGCTCCCAGCATGCCTCTGCACCCGCGGCAATGGTGAGGGATGCTGGGAACTGTAGTTCTTTAACTGCAATGCGCTGGGCTGGGCTGTATTACATTGTTTTTGCTCAGTCTGTGTTGGTTTGACTGTGAGTTCAGGATCTGCTCTTCAGTTCTAGCTGCGCTGCCGTAGTTATTGTATTGTGAATCGCTACAGCCCTGGCTAGGACTACAGCTCCCAGCATGCCTCTGCACCCGCGGCAATGGTGAGGGATGCTGGGAGCTGTAGTTTAATATCACTAGACTGGACTGGACTGGAATTACATTGTAACTGCAGTTTAATATCACTAGACTGGACTGGAATTACATTGTAACTGCAGTTTAATATCACTAGACTGGACTGGAATTACATTGTAACTGCAGTTTAATATCACTAGACTGGACTGGAATTACATTGTAACTGCAGTTTAATATCACTAGACTGGACTGGAATTACATTGTAACTGCAGTTTAATATCACTAGACTGGACTGGAATTACATTGTAACTGCAGTTTAATATCACTAGACTGGACTGGAATTACATTGTAACTGCAGTTTAATATCACTAGACTGGACTGGAATTACATTGTAACTGCAGTTTAATATCACTAGACTGGACTGGAATTACATTGTAACTGCAGTTTAATATCACTAGACTGGACTGGAATTACATTGTAACTGCAGTTTAATATCACTAGACTGGACTGGACTGGAATTACATTGTAACTGCAGTTTAATATCACTAGACTGGACTGGAATTACATTGTAACTGTAGTTTAATATCACTACCCTATCCGTGAACCCTATATACAGTAACCCTCCAATCCTCCATTCTCTGGGTTAACGGAAGCTCTCAGTTTCTGAGCCTCTTTCTCGGGCAGTCTGCTCCTGTGCAGTTTGGAAAGAAACACGTAGTCACGGTGAATTCTCGTACTTGAATTTTACAGGCGATATCTTGGCCGCCTCCTCCATCACCCGCAGCAGCGAGGACCCTGCGGGGACCGTCACATCGATGATGTCATTGAAGGTGTTTTCAGTGATGCTGTTCTCCACTCTGTAGTGGACGGTGATTACACCCTCCGGGACAGTGGGGTGCGGTGGAGGCAACGTCGACTCAGGAAGGGGCTCTGTGCAGAGGAAACAGCAGTCAAGGGAGAGGTTTTATAGATGTGTGTGTGTGTGTGTGTGTGTGTCTCAGTGTGTGTGTGTGTGTGTGTGTGTCTCAGTGTGTGTGTGTGTCTCAGCGTGTGTGTGTGTTGTTGTGTGTGTCTCTGTGTGTTTGTGTGTGTGTCAGTGTGTGTGTGTGTCTGTGTGTGTGTGTGTGTGTGTCTCAGAGGAGAGAGGGGGCAGCTATCACTGCCCCCTCTCTCCTCTCCCCCAGACAGAGCTATCACTGCCCCCTCTCTCCTCTCCCCCAGACAGAGCTATCACTGCCCCCTCTCTCCTCTCCCCCAGACAGAGCTATCACTGCCCCCTCTCTCCTCTCCCCAGACAGAGCTATCACTGCCCCCTCTCTCCTCTCCCCCAGACAGAGCTATCACTGCCCCCTCTCTCCTCTCCCCAGACAGAGCTATCACTGCCCCCTCTCTCCTCTCCCCAGACAGAGCTATCACTGCCCCCTCTCTCCTCTCCCCCAGACAGAGCTATCACTGCCCCCTCTCTCCTCTCCCCAGACAGAGCTATCACTGCCCCCTCTCTCCTCTCCTCCAGACAGAGCTATCACTGCCCCCTCTCTCCTCTCCCCCAGACAGAGCTATCACTGCCCCCTCTCTCCTCTCCCCCAGACAGAGCTATCACTGCCCCCTCTCTCCTCTCCCCCAGACAGAGCTATCACTGCCCCCTCTCTCCTCTCCCCCAGACAGAGCTATCACTGCCCCCTCTCTCCTCTCCTCCAGACAGAGCTATCACTGCCCCCTCTCTCCTCACCCCCAGACAGAGCTATCACTGCCCCCTCTCTCCTCTCCCCCAGACAGAGCTATCACTGCCCCCTCTCTCCTCTCCCCCAGACAGAGCTATCACTGCCCCCTCTCTCCTCTCCCCAGACAGAGCTATCACTGCCCCCTCTCTCCTCTCCCCCAGACAGAGCTATCACTGCCCCCTCTCTCCTCTCCCCCAGACAGAGCTATCACTGCCCCCTCTCTCCTCTCCCCCAGACAGAGCTATCACTGCCCCCTCTCTCCTCTCCCCCAGACAGAGCTATCACTGCCCCCTCTCTCCTCTCCCGAGACAAACCTGCAGTCTCTCCTCTTGGCAGCCAATGGGTTAATATAAGTGGTCTCTCTCTCTCTCTTTCTCTCTCTCTCTCCTCTCTCTCTCGCTCTCTCCCGCTCTCTGTCTCTAACCCCCCTCCCTCTCTCTCTCTCTCTCCTCTCTCTCTCTCACCCCCCTCAATCTCTCTCTCGCTCTCTCTCTCTCTCTCTCTCTCTCTCTCTCTCTCTCACACCCCCTCTCTCTCACCCCCCTCTCTCTCTCTCTCTCTCTCTCTCTCTCTCTCCTCTCTCTCTCTCTCTTTCTCTCTCTCTCCTCTCTCTCTCTCTCCTCTCTCTCTCGCTCTCTCCCGCTCTCTGTCTCTCACCCCCCTCCCTCTCTCTCTCTCTCTCTCCTCTCTCTCTCTCACCCCCCCTCAATCTCTCTCTCGCTCTCTCTCGCTCTCTCTCGCTCTCTCCCGCTCTCTCTCTCTCTCACCCCCCCTCTCTCCCACCCCCCCCCTCTCTCTCTCTCTCTCTCTCTCTCTCTCTCTCTCTCTCACTCTGAATCCCCTCGCAGTGTAGCTTGTTCAGCTCCAGGTAGTTTCTGTTCTCCAGCGAGGGGGTGATCTGAGAGGCAGCCATGGGGTTCTCGAAGGATCCAGAACCAGCCCGCTCTAGAACCGTCTGGATAGTTCTGGAACAGTTGTAGCTGGTGGAGGTGACTGATAGGGCCTGGGAGAGAGAGAGAGAGAGAGAGAGATACTGTTTAGTATTAAAAGATATGTTTTCTCTGTCTTTATATATTTTAGTTGTTTATTCCATGCATGTGCTTTGGCAACACAATTATTATTATTATTATTATTATTATTATTATTATTATTATTATTATTATTATTATTATTATTATTATTATTAATTAGTCATTTAGCAGACGCTTTTATCCAAAGCGACTTCCAGACACTAGGGAGGTGAACTCTGCATCATCAACAACTGCTGCTGCTGCTGCAGAGTCACTTCCAATAGGAGCTCGTTTGTTTGACGTCTCATCCTGAAGGACGGAGCACAAGGAGGTTCAGTGACTTGCTCAGGGTCACACACACACAGGGAGTCAGTGGCTGCTGCAGAGTCACTTCCAATAGGAGCTCGTTTGTTTGACGTCTCATCCTGAAGGACGGAGCACAAGGAGGTTCAGTGACTTGCTCAGGGTCACACACACACACAGGGAGTCAGTGGCTGCTGCAGAGTCACTTCCAATAGGAGCTCGTTTGTTTGACGTCTCATCCTGAAGGACGGAGCACAAGGAGGTTCAGTGACTTGCTCAGGGTCACACACACACACAGGGAGTCAGTGGCTGCTGCAGAGTCACTTCCAATAGGACCTTGTTTGTTTGACGTCTCATCCTGAAGGACGGAGCACAAGGAGGTTCAGTGACTTGCTCAGGGTCACACACACACACAGGGAGTCGGAGGCTCAGCCGGGATTTGAACCTCCTGGTATCGAGACCCCTTTCCAAAAACCACTGGACCAGCAGTGTTTAACATTTCAGGGTGAATAAAAGGACTTGTTTATGGATAAAAAGGGTTATAGTGCATAAATACACAGGAAGTGATGTACATAAATACACAGGAAGTGATGTAAATAAATACACAGGAAGTGATGTACATAAATACACAGGAAGTTGTGTACATAAATACACAGAAAGTGAGGTACATCAAAACACAGGAAGCTGTTTACATAAAAAACACAGGAAGTGAGGTACATAAAAACACAGGAAGCTGTTTACATAAAAGATACAGGAAGTGATGTACATAAAAACACAGGAAGTGATGTACATTAAAAATTCAGGAAGTGATGTACATACATACACAGGAAGTATATGTAGTGATCCTGGCTGGGATAGGCTGACAGTGTGATGTATTCTTCTGCTTGTTATTAATAAGAGGTCAGTCTTTATTATAGCTATGAAGATTCACACACCCTGTCAGCAGAGACAGCAGCAGCACCTCCACCAGCACATATTGGGGCTGGAATACTACTGAGACATTGAGGGGGATACAAGAAATAAGGGCTACCTTTTTATTCAATTCAATTCAATTCAATTCAAATTGGCTTTATTGGCATGACAATAAAAATAATTGTGTTGCCAAAGCACATACATGGCATAACCAACTCAAATATACAGACAAAGAATTTTTCTTAATACTAACAGTATCCCTCCTCCCTCTATATTAATACAGTAAACAGAATCCCTCCCTTCCCCTCTATATCAAACAGTACCCCCTTCCCCCCTCTATATTAAACAGAATCCCCCTCCCTCCCTCTATTAAACAGAATCCCCCCTCCCTCAATTAAACAATACCCCCTCCCTCCCTCCCTCCCTCTTTCTATATTAAACAGAATCCCTCCCTCCCTCCCTCTCTCTTTTCCCTCTCTAGTGTGACGTGTTCACGGTCTGTCCCTCAGGCTATGACAGGTCTCCACGTATTGACCAGCCAGTCTGGCTGTGTGTTTGTCTTCCCCCAGCAGGATTGACAGCTTCTGGGTATCACACATTTTTGGGAATTCTGGGACTAAATCACAGAATTTGGGGAAGAAAATGTCCCTTATGTTTTTATATTTTTCACAGTGTGTCAGGAAGTGAATCTCTGTCTCGACCTCTCCTGTCTCACAGTGACCACAGTGCCTGTTCTCCCTGGCCAGCCAGGTTTGCCTCTGTCGGCCTTTTTCAATGGCCAGGTTGTGGTCACTGAGCCGGTATTTGGTCAGGATCTGCCTCTGCTTTGTGTTTCTGACAGTTACCAGGTATTCTGCCAGGGTGTAATTTCTATTTAGGGTCCGATAGCACTCTAGTTTGTTTTGTGTTTTAGTGTTTGTATCCCAATGGTCCAGATAGGAGTGTTTCAGGTGTTTTATAATTTGGTTTACACTAATTGGAATTGTTTTTGCAGTGCTGTCCTGAAGCTGACTGATGTCAGTGTTGCTCAGCTCAGTGAGCTTCAGGACCAGCTGGCTGAGGGGACTCTTTTCTGGGCTGAGCTCTTGGTATTGCAGGGCTTTATGATGGAGTGAGTTTGGATCACTAGTTTTTAGATGAATCCAGTATTTTAATGCTCTTTTTTGGATGTTAATAATCAATGGATAAAGGCCTAATTCAGCCCTGCATGCATTGTTTGGTGTTTTTCTTTGTAATCTCATGATGTTTTTACAGAACTCTGCATGCAGGGTTTCTGTGGGGTGTTTGTCCCATTTTGTGTAGTCCTGGTTGGTGATTGGACCCCACACTTCACTGCCATAGAGAGCAATTGGCTGAATTACACTTTCAAAAATTTTGAGCCAAATTTTGACGGGGGGATTTATATTGTAGAGCCTCCTCTTTATGGCATAAAAAGCCCTGCGTGCTTTCTCCTTTAGTGCATTCACTGCCAGGTTAAAGCTCCCTGACGCACTGATGGTCAGACCCAGGTATGTGTAGCTGCTGGTGTGCTCTAGGGTGGTGTTACCTAGAGTGAAGTGGTACTTATTTCCCTGAGATCTGGCTTTCTTCTGGAATATCATGACTCTGGTCTTGTTCATGTTTACTGCCAGGGCCCAGGTCTGACAGTACTGCTCTAGCAGTGCCAGGCTCCGCTGCAGCCCCTGCTCTGTGGGTGACAGCAGGACCAGGTCATCTGCATAGAGCAGAAACTTGACTTCAGTGTCATGTAGAGTGAGGCCAGGGGCTGCAGACTGCTCCAACACTGTGGCCAGCTCATTGATATAGATGTTGAACAGTGTTGGGCTCAGACTGCAGCCCTGTCTCACCCCACGCCCTTGTGTGAAGAATTCTGTTCTTTTGTTGCCAATTTTCACACCACACTTATTTTCTGAGTACATCGATTTTATGATGTCATAGACTTTACCCCCTACACCACTTTGAAGAAGTTTAAGAAATAGTCCTTTATGCCAAATTGAATCAAATGCCTTTTTAAAGTCTATAAAGCAAGCGAATATTTTTCCTTTATTAGTTTGATGGACGTGTTTATTGATTAGGGTGTGTAGGGTGTAAACATGATCAGAAGTGCGGTGTTTTGGTAGAAATCCAATCTGACTCTTACTCAGGACACTGTGTTCGGTAAGGAAGGCCAGTATCCGGGCGTTAATGATACTGCAGAACACCTTCCCCAGATTACTGCTCACACAGATGCCCCGGTAGTTATTGGGGTCGAATTTGTCTCCACTTTTATATATGGGTGTTATAAGCCCTTGGTTCCAGGTCTCAGGGAAATACCCAGCTCTCAGTACAAGATTGAGGAGTTTGAGCAGGGCCTCCTGCAGCTTGGGGCTGCTGTGTTTGAGCATCTCAGCGTTGATGCTGTCAGGTCCACTTGCTTTTTTTGATTTGAGGGCCTTGAGTTTATCACTCAGCTCCTCCACCGTGATTGGGGTGTCGAGGGGGTTCTGATTGTCCTTAATACAGGATTCTAAATTTTTTAGTTTTTCACAAATGGCATTTTGAGTTTTTTGTTCTTTGTTTTGTATTTCTTTGTAAAGGTTTTCAAAATGTTTTTTCCAAATGTTTCCATTTTGGATGGCCAATTCTTCTTTTTTTGTTGAATTTAGGTTGTTCCAGGTTTCCCAAAAATGATTTTGGTTTATTGACTCCTCAATTTCGCTGAGTTGTTTATTAATATGGTCTTGTTTTTTATTTCTTAGGGTGTGTTTGTATTGTTTCAGTGCCTCACAGTATCTGAGACGTAAATCTGGGCTGTCTGGATCTTTATGTTTTTGATTGGATAGCTGTCTTAGTTTTTCCCTTCTAGTTTTACATTCTTCATCAAACCACTTTTCTTTGAATTTATTCTTTTGGTTGTTTTTCCGATTTACTATTTTTAATTTAGATTTTTCTGCTGCTTTTCTAAAAATGTTATTCAAATCTTTTACAGCCAGAGTTACTCCTGTTTTTGTGTGTTGATACTGTGTGTTTTGAAATGTGTGTATTAGGGTTTCTATTTCATTGGTGCCAATTGCTTCTTTGTATATTTCTGTGCTGTTTGGAGCCCATCTGTAGGAATGGTTTAGATTGTACAGCTTACAGGGCTGTGTCTGTGTGTTGTTGATCTGCTCTGTTCTTTTTATGAACACAGTGATTTGGCTGTGATCTGACAGGGGGGTTTGTGGTCTGACAGTGAATGCATTAATAAAGGAGGGGTCCAGGTCAGTGATGGCATAGTCCACCACACTGTTACCAAGAGCTGAGCTGTATGTAAACCTACCTAAAGAGTCCCCTCTGATCCTGCCATTCATGATATATAGGCCTAGGCCTTGACAGAGATTCAATAATTGTCTCCCATTTTTATTTACCACACTGTCATGGCTATCCCTGTTTGTAGTCAT
>NW_026708383.1:0-57500 GCF_902713425.1 Acipenser ruthenus | reverse complement strand
CATGGAGACGCTGTACAGGGGAGCTGTGACATTGCCATGGAGACGCTGTACAGGGGAGCTGTGACATTGCCATGGAGACACTGTACAGGGGAGCTGTGACATTGCCATGGGAAGAGATGCTGTACAGGGGAGCTGTGACATTGCCATGGAGACGCTGTACAGGGGAGCTGTGACATTGCCATGGGAAGAGATGCTGTACAGGGGAGCTGTGACATTGCCATGGAGACGCTGTACAGGGGAGCTGTGACATTGCCATGGAGACGCTGTACAGTGGAGCTGTGACATTGCCATGGAGACGCTGTACAGGGGAGCTGTGACATTGCCATGAGACGCTGTACAGGGGAGCTGTGACATTGCCATGGAGACGCTGTACAGTGGAGCTGTGACATTGCCATGGAGACGCTGTACAGGGGAGCTGTGACATTGCCATGGAGACGCTGTACAGCGGAGCTGTGACATTGCCATGGAGACGCTGTACAGGGGAGCTGTGACATTGCCATGGAGACGCTGTACAGGGGAGCTGTGACATTGCCATGAGACGCTGTACAGGGGAGCTGTGACATTGCCATGGAGACGCTGTACAGTGGAGCTGTGACATTGCCATGGAGACGCTGTACAGGGGAGCTGTGACATTGCCATGGAGACGCTGTACAGCGGAGCTGTGACATTGCCATGGAGACGCTGTACAGGGGAGCTGTGACATTGCCATGGAGACGCTGTACAGGGGAGCTGTGACATTGCCATGGAGACGCTGTACAGCGGAGCTGTGACATTGCCATGGAGACGCTGTACAGGGGAGCTGTGACATTGCCATGGAGACGCTGTACAGGGGAGCTGTGACATTGCCATGGAGACGCTGTACAGGGGAGCTGTGACATTGCCATGGAGACGCTGTACAGGGGAGCTGTGACATTGCCATGGAGACGCTGTACAGCGGAGCTGTGACATTGCCATGGAGACGCTCTACAGGGGAGCTGTGACGTTGCCATGGAGACGCTCTACAGGGGAGCTGTGACGTTGCCATGGAGACGCTGTACAGTGGAGCTGTAACATTGCCATGGAGACGCTGTACAGCGGAGCTGTGACATTGCCATGGAGACGCTCTACAGGGGAGCTGTGACGTTGCCATGGAGACGCTGTACAGTGGAGCTGTGACATTGCCATGGAGACGCTGTACAGGGGAGCTGTGACATTGCCATGGAGACGCTGTACAGGGGAGCTGTGACATTGCCATGGAGACGCTGTACAGGGGAGCTGTGACAGCCCCTTGAACTAAAGCTGTACAGAGGCAGTCTGGCCCAAAAGTCACCCTCATGCCAGCAAGCCAGTAGCCCACAGGACAGTTCATACAATTACACACTGACAGAGGCAACTGTGTCGTTTCTTTTTTGTGGCTAATAATCAGCTTTATATATGAATCCTAAACAACATTACAGAACATCCCACACTGTACACATTTTTTTATTTTTTTTGCCAATTAAAAGCCCTGCAGTGTGGCTCAGTGGTTAGAGCTGAGAGACTGGGAGGGAGGCAGTTAGTGTGGTCAGTGGTTAGAGCTGAGGGACTGGGAGGGAGGCAGTTAGTATGGCTCAGTGGTCAGAGCTGAGGGACTGGGAGGGAGGCAGTTAGTGTGGCTCAGTGGTCAGAGCTGAGGGACTGGGAGGGAGGCAGTTAGTGTGGCTCAGTGGTCAGAGCTGAGGGATGGGAGGGAGGCAGTTAGTGTGGCTCAGTGGTTAGAGCTGAGGGACTGGGAGGGAGGCAGTTAGTGTGGCTCAGTGGTCAGAGCTGAGGGATGGGAGGGAGGCAGTTAGTGTGGCTCAGTGCTTAGAGCTGAGGGACTGGGAGGGAGGCAGTTAGTGTGGCTCAGTGCTTAGAGCCAAGAGGAATATATAAAGTTTTAACAGGGACATAAACAAAAACTCATTTCAGTGCTGCATTTTTAAACCATGATGTCACGCAGCTACAGCACAGCGGCTGACACTTGGTTGGGTCTAATTCAGAAACTCCTCATTTGTAGCCATCTACCCTCTCCACACTGCACAAACCACACTGCACTTCACACTGCACAAACCACACTGCACTTCACACTGCACTTCACATGCACAAACCACACTGCACTTCACACTGCACAAACCACACTGCACTTCACATGCACAAACCACACTGCACTCCCCTCTCCTCTCTCCTCCCCACTCACCTCACCTCTCCTCCCCTCCCCTCTCCCCCCCTCCTCGTACCTGCAGCCGCCCGTCGAGGGTCCTCTGGATGGTCACACACTTGCTCGGATGCGCTCCGTTGGTGGTGATGGCTGTGATGAGGGAGTCCAGCTCATCCTTCTTCTCTTTCAGTTTCTTGACGAGGCTCTCGATGGCGCGCTTGGCGAAGGACTCGTTCTCCCCGCCCTGCCGGTGGCACATGAGACTGTGCACGATGCTGAGGCAGGCGTCGCCACTGCTGGGGGGGTTCAGAGACATGGCGCTGCGGGGGGGGGGGGGGGTTAGCATTGCAATGAAACTCAAATATAATATATATCTATAATAGAGGTTGGCAATTCGGGTACCCAGCGGGTTTGAAATTACCCGGGTCTCTTTTTACTACCCGGGTTTCTATTTATTAATTTGAGAATTTAAAGGAGATGTAGAAAATACGACGATACAGTTGTAAACGAGGGTCTCTGGCTGGTGTAATAAAGACAACATTAAAACCAGATTTTTCTTAACTGACAGGATAACACAGCGGGCAGCAAGTACACCTCAATAATAAGAACTGCAGCCACTATTCTTCTGAGGAACCGAAGCGAAACAACATAACAACATCCTGTGATAACTCTGTGATCCATTCATAATAACCGCGTGGCTTCCAACACAGAACGCCTCATCTACAGTGATCACGCAGATATAGTGTCTTACCAAACAGATCTTAATTTAAAAAGAAACACGAAAATAAATCAAATCAAAATAAAATAACGTGGAACGCATTAAGGAAGTGTGCGTCCCCCTTTTGAATGAAATACTTCCTTGGTAGAGTTCGTGAATTCTGTTTTCTCCTGCTCGGAAAAGACATTCCAGCCAACACTTTTGCTTGGGTGCCACTGCTGTGTATTCACAAGACAGAATTTAGCATGATGCGCATTTAACATTAATAACTGTATTTAAACAGAGACAGTTTATTATTATTATTATTATTATTATTATTATTATTATTATTATTATTATTATGATTATTATTATTATTATTTATTTTTTTTCCAGTACTGAAAAATGATCTACAGATCTGAAGGGGCTCAATGTATGTATACTATATAGTATTTAAATATGTGTCATGCACTTAAAATATTAATATATGGGCAGCAGTGTGGAGTAGTGGTCAGGGCTCTGGACTCTTGACCAGAGGGTCGTGGGTTCAATCCCAGGTGGGGGACACTGCTGCTGTACCCTTGAGCAAGGTACTTTACCTAGATTGCTCCAGTAAAAACCCAACTGTATAAATGGGGAATTGTATGTAAAAATAATGTGATATCTTGTAACAATTGTAAGTCGCCCTTGATAAGGGCGTCTGCTAAGAAATAAATAATAATAAATATATGTGATATTTTATTTTATTATTATTTTTTTTTTAAATCATCGCCCGAAAAGGATCTGGGTACTCGGGTATTTTTCATAGTGGATACCCGGTTCTCGATTTTCTACCTGTGCCAACCTCTAATAAACACACACACACACACACACACACACTCACACACACACACAGACACACACACACACACACACACACAGACACACACACTCACACACACACACAGACACACACACACACACAGACACACACACACACACAGACACACACACACACACTCACACACACACACACACTCACACACACACACACACTCACACACACACACACACACACACTCACACACACACACTCACACACACACAGACACACACACACACACTCACACACACACACACACACACACTCACACACACACACTCACACACACACACTCACACACACACAGACACACACACACACACTCACACACACACACACACACTCACACACACACAGACACACACATGCTCAAAAGGTTTACAATGATAGTTTAAAGAACTGGAAATCAATCAATTCCAGGTGTAAACGCTCATGGGCAGTTCCACAGACCCACACAGCTTAAGGGAGGGAAGTGGAGACTCGTGTGCTATGGGGCTCTGTCACATTAGACAAGCCTTCATCTCTTTAAACACAGATTCACAGCAGCTGTTCAAAGTCGCGTCCCCCTGTCCCATGACTGAAAGAGGCGGTTTGGACGCCCCTCGAGGAAACTCTGCCCTGTTTGTGTCCCTGTCAGGCTGAATTAGACTCTGGAGGGGGCAGACAATGGGATTGGGGGGGCTGCTCTCTCCAAACAGCTTTTTAATGGAGTATGAATTCATACAAGTCCCAAACACTGAAATAATGTATTCTTTTTGCTCTCTCGCTGGGAATCTTCTGTTCTTATTGTATACAGCACAGAGAATTCAGAAACAGCTAACAGCTCTGTATCCAAGGAGAATCAGGATGCTCATCAATCACAAGAAATACTTTCTAAAGAACGAAAGTCATTTATAAATTGAAAACACACTATTTTTAATAATTAGCTACGACGTTTCTGCTTCCCCTTCCTCAGACAGCCTGTAGAAGCCGCCAGGCAGACTGTGACAGATAGAGGCAGGCAGGTAGCTGGTTAGCTGGATGGATATTGGAAGTAACTCTTCTTAGCTTCTCCACGACTTTGAGGTGATACTTGAGCTGTCTTGTCAGAATGTACTGCGAGTTCGATTTTTACAAGCTGCTGAATGTATAGAAGCTAAAAGCACAGCGCAGTGTAATAAAGCACAGTGAAAGCATGGTAAAGCACAGGCAAGCACTGCCACAGCCTGGAGCGGTCCACCAAAGCATAGAAAAACAAACACAGCAATGTTTGAATGCATTCGAGGAAAACTGCTAAATACAGTGCAGACTTTTCCAAGGGGAAAAGGGGGTTGATCTGCTGCTCAAAGGCAGGGGATAGCTACAGGACTCCCATTGCATAGCAGTTTGATCCTGGTTTTACTAGAAGTTAAATAAGACACTCCTGAGCTTGATAAAAGGCCGCCCCACAATTAAAACCAGCTTGCCTTCGATGTGTGAGAGTTTCAGTATTAAACCCTGTCTTTGATGACTTTAGTGTCGATCGGGCTGATTCACCATTGAGAGCGAAACGAGTGAAGAAACAGCTGCTTGGGTTTGTGAGGATCGCTGTTCTCCGCAGAGTCTTAAGAAAAGCAGCGATCCTCACAAACCCAAGCAGCTGCTTCTTCACTCGTTTCACTCTGAATGGTGAATCAGTCCGATCGACACCAGCCACCCTCGCCTGACTGTCAGCTCCTCGTTTCTGTGGGGCAGGGGGTCCCAATAATCAAACTGAATAAAGGAATCAGTGGCAGCTGTATAGGTCAGAGGTCGCTGTCTCTGAGAGAGTGGAGAGCGGAGAGTGTCCCCCACACCCCTCCCAGCCCCCACGGCCACAGCCAGACAAAACACAGCTCTCTGCTCGGCACACATCCTGCGTCGCGGAGCAGCACTGTGTTGTTATTATTATTATTATTTATTTCTTAGCAGACGCCCTTATCCAGGGCGACTTACAATTGTTACAAGATATCACATTATTTTTACATACAATTACCCATTTATACAGTTGGGTTTTTACTGGAGCAATCTAGGTAAAGTACCTTGCTCAAGGGTACAGCAGCAGTGTCCCCCACTTGGGATTGAACCCACGACCCTCCGGTCAAGAGTCCAGAGCCCTAACCGCTACTCCACAAACCTCCCAAATAACTGCATGCCATGAACATCCCCTATTAGCAAACCTACAGAAACATGTACACTGGGGCTGATCAAGCTCCTAGTAAAACCTGGAATGGGTGACACCGCTATGCAATAGGAGTCTTACTGCCATGCCTGCTAAAGCTGGTAGATACAACTGAAGCCATTTGAAAGCTCTCTTCAACGTTCGCAATGTGTTTTTATATATTCCAGATCTCCAGTACAGCACTGAGTTCTCTATACTAGACTGTATTGAATTAGCTGCTCTCAGATCCCCAGTACAGCACTGAGTTCTCTATACTAGACTGTATTGAATTAGCTGGCTCTCAGATCCCCAGTACAGCACTGAGTTCTCTACACTAGACTGTATTGAATTAGCTGCTCTCAGATCTCCAGTACAGCACTGAGTTCTCTACACTAGACTGTATTGAATTAGCTGGCTCTCAGATCCCCAGTACAGCACTGAGTTCTCTACACTAGACTGTATTGAATTAGCTGCTCTCAGATCTCCAGTACAGCACTGAGTTCTCTACACTAGACTGTATTGAATTAGCTGGCTCTCAGATCTCCAGTACAGCACTGAGTTCTCTATACTAGACTGTATTGAATTAGCTGGCTCTCAGATCCCCAGTACAGCACTGAGTTCTCTACACTAGACTGTATTGAATTAGCTGGCTCTCAGATCCCCAGTACAGCACTGAGTTCTCTATACTAGACTGTATTGAATTAGCTGCTCTCAGATCTCCAGTACAGCACTGAGTTCTCTACACTAGACTGTATTGAATTAGCTGCTCTCAGATCCCCAGTACAGCACTGAGTTCTCTACACTAGACTGTATTGAATTAGCTGGCTCTCAGATCCCCAGTACAGCACTGAGTTCTCTACACTAGACTGTATTGAATTAGCTGCTCTCAGATCCCCAGTACAGCACTGAGTTCTCTACACTAGACTGTATTGAATTAGCTGGCTCTCAGATCCCCAGTACAGCACTGAGTTCTCTACACTAGACTGTATTGAATTAGCTGGCTCTCAGATCCCCAGTACAGCACTGAGTTCTCTATACTAGACTGTATTGAATTAGCTGGCTCTCAGATCCCCAGTACAGCACTGAGTTCTCTACACTAGACTGTATTGAATTAGCTGGCTCTCAGATCTCCAGTACAGCTCTGAGTTCTCTATACTAGACTGTATTGAATTAGCTGGCTCTCAGATCTCCAGTACAGCACTGAGTTCTCTACACTAGACTGTATTGAATTAGCTGGCTCTCAGATCTCCAGTACAGCACTGAGTTCTCTATACTGGACTGTATTGAATTAGCTGGCTCTCAGATCTCCAGTACAGCACTGAGTTCTCTACACTAGACTGTATTGAATTAGCTGGCTCTCAGATCCCCAGTACAGCACTGAGTTCTCTACACTAGACTGTATTGAATTAGCTGGCTCTCAGATCTCCAGTACAGCACTGAGTTCTCTATACTAGACTGTATTGAATTAGCTGGCTCTCAGATCCACAGTACAGCACTGAGTTCTCTATACTAGACTGTATTGAATTAGCTGGCTCTCAGATCCCCAGTACAGCACTGAGTTCTCTATACTAGACTGTATTGAATTAGCTGGCTCTCAGATCTCCAGTACAGCACTGAGTTCTCTATACTAGACTGTATTGAATTAGCTGGCTCTCAGATCCACAGTACAGCACTGAGTTCTCTACACTAGACTGTATTGAATTAGCTGGCTCTCAGATCCCCAGTACAGCACTGAGTTCTCTATACTAGACTGTATTGAATTAGCTGGCTCTCAGATCTCCAGTACAGCACTGAGTTCTCTATACTAGACTGTATTGAATTAGCTGGCTCTCAGATCCCCAGTACAGCACTGAGTTCTCTATACTAGACTGTATTGAATTAGCTGGCTCTCAGATCTCCAGTACAGCACTGAGTTCTCTATACTAGACTGTATTGAATTAGCTGGCTCTCAGATCCACAGTACAGCACTGAGTTCTCTACACTAGACTGTATTGAATTAGCTGGCTCTCAGATCCCCAGTACAGCACTGAGTTCTCTATACTAGACTGTATTGAATTAGCTGGCTCTCAGATCCCCAGTACAGCACTGAGTTCTCTACACTAGACTGTATTGAATTAGCTGGCTCTCAGATCCCCAGTACAGCACTGAGTTCTCTACACTAGACTGTATTGAATTAGCTGTCTCTCAGATCCCCAGTACAGCACTGAGTTCTCTGTACTAGACTGTATTGAATTAGCTGGCTCTCAGATCCCCAGTACAGCACTGAGATCTCTACACTAGACTGTATTGAATTAGCTGGCTCTCAGATCTCCAGTACAGCACTGAGTTCTCTACACTAGACTGTATTGAATTAGCTGGCTCTCAGATCTCCAGTACAGCACTGAGTTCTCTACACTAGACTGTATTGAATTAGCTGGCTCTCAGATCCCCAGTACAGCACTGAGTTCTCTACACTAGACTGTATTGAATTAGCTGGCTCTCAGATCCCCAGTACAGCACTGAGTTCTCTACACTAGACTGTATTGAATTAGCTGGCTCTCAGATCCCCAGTACAGCACTGAGTTCTCTACACTAGACTGTATTGAATTAGCTGGCTCTCAGATCCCCAGTACAGCACTGAGTTCTCTACACTAGACTGTATTGAATTAGCTGGCTCTCAGATCCCCAGTACAGCACTGAGTTCTCTACACTAGACTGTATTGAATTAGCTGGCTCTCAGATCCCCAGTACAGCACTGAGTTCTCTACACTAGACTGTATTGAATTAGCTGGCTCTCAGATCCCCAGTACAGCACTGAGTTCTCTACACTAGACTGTATTGAATTAGCTGGCTCTCAGATCCCCAGTACAGCACTGAGTTCTCTACACTAGACTGTATTGAATTAGCTGGCTCTCAGATCTCCAGTACAGTTCTCTATACTAGAAGTTACACAACAAATAAATCCTTTAACAGTTAAGCAATGATACCTGGCACTGCGGGCATTACTGGAGTTTGAGAACCATGTTACAGCTGTGTAATGTATGGCAATATCCTGACTGCATGGGTATTACTGCCATTAGAAAGGAAAATTCTACTCTCAAGGGCCAGAAAATATCCATATTTGCGACTGACGTTTTTAAACCATTAGGTTTGTGGTATTGACTAATAAGAAAGAAAGAAATGGTTATTTAGACACATTTGGTAGCGTTTGCAATACACTGTAGTGTGTGTGCTGGAAGTTAGACTCTCAAAACTGAACCGAATGAAACGCATGGAGGCTGCAGCCAGTGTTTGCATGTCCAGGGATCGCTGTTGACTTGACAGTGTCGGTGCTTTTAAGAACTTGTGCGAGTGTGTTTTATGAGACAGCACCGAGGCGTGCAGCTGCCGCACACAATGCAATCCCACTGTATACAACAAGAAACTCCATTTCAATGAATCGATCGCACAAGCAATCGCAATGCAATGCACGCTGCTGAAACGAACCGTGCATCCGTATTGATCTGCATTATTTAATAATAATAATCATAATCATATTATTATTATTATTATTATTATTATTGTAACACAGGCTCTAATTCTTGGTTTTAATGTGCACTTCCTACAGTATCCAGTGTTTATAGCATGCTGAACAAAACAGCCATTTCCTACCCTACAGTAATGACGAAGACTCGAGCAATGCAAGCACTCAGGCGAGCTGTGAAAGGACGAACCGCGTTACAAATACAACAAGACTCACAGAACCACGGCACCGAAGAACGCAAAACCACTTTACTTACAGTCTCGACCAGGGGTCCGGGCTTCCTTCTCCTCTCTCTCACGCTCCCTCTCTCTTTTTTTCTCCTCCTCTACCTATCTGTATATCTGTGTGTCAGTCTCTCTGTCTCACTCTGCCCATCCTGGCTCGCGCTGCTCTCTCTCTCTCTCTATAACTTGTTTTTTTTTTTTTTTTTTCGCTACAAAGCAAAAGGAGACATGGTGAGCGTGGAGCGTCGTCTCTCAGCCCGACTCGGCCAATGGCGACGCCGCTCTCATTCGGACCGTGGCCACCCGGCCAATCAGACGGGAGCTTTCACACCCAGCCACATGAAAGTCTGTCTGGGCCAAGTCTGAGTGACGGGGTCTGCGGTTTAGACGGGTTTGTTTTTTTAAGGTGGCGCCGAGGAGATCAACCCCCCCCCCGGTCTCTTTAAGTGTGGAGTAATCTCGAGTGGGGATGGAGTGGCAGGCGCCCCGAGTGGCACTTAGGGAAGAGCTTTTTTATTGTGCAGCAGTGAATTAAGATGAGTTTTGACGTCCGTGAAGTACAACCAAAAACAGAGCAATATGTTCCCAATATTGTTGACGCGCCATTATTTTATTCTGTGTGTTTCTGTTACGTGTTTCCTATTTGTACCAAAAGAGAGAGAGAGAGAGAGAGAGAGAGAGAGAGAGAGAGAGGGAGAGAGAGAGAGGGAGAGAGAGCGAGAGAGGGAGAGAGAGAGAGAGAGAGGGAGAGAGAGAGAGAGAGGGAGGGTTGGGGGAGAGAGAGAGGGGAGAGGGAGAGAGAGAGAGGGAGGGAGGGAGAAGAGAGAGGGGGAGGGAGAAGAGAGAGAGAGAAAGAGAGAGAGGGGTTGGGAGAGAGAGAAAGAGAGGAAGAGAGAGGGAGGGAGGGAGAGAGAGAGAGGGGGAGAGGGAGAGAGAGGAAGAGAGGGGGGGTTGGGGAGAGAGGAAGAGAGAGAGGGAGGGAGAAGAGGGAGAGAGAGAGAGGGAGAGAGAGAGAGAGAGAGTATTCAAAAACAAGCAGGAATCTCATCAATCACTAGAAATACTTCATGAAGAAAAGCCACTGATACGCTGAAAACTCACTATTTTAATAATTAGCTACAAGGATTCTGCTAGTTTTTCATTGAAACATTATTTTAAAGAAAAGGGTCATCTTCTAGCAGCAGGGATGGAAATAAGACTCCTATTGCATAGCAGCTTCACCCATTCCAGGTTTTACTAAACGCTTCATTAGCCACAGTGTACAGATAACAAGCTCCAAGGGGTCTGATTAAACTCCTAGTAAAACCAGGAATGGATCACACTGCTATGCAGTGGGAGTCTGATTGCCATCCCTGCTCAGTACTGGGTATAGGGACCCATTCCTATGAGAACTGAATGGGAAGCAGCGACAGTGATAGGATTTGTGTATCGCAGTCAATGTAATAGTTTCAGCTCTTCAGATCTGTTATCACAAGCACCTCGATTATAAACCCACGTCCCCACTGGAACCTATTAACCTACACTTATAATATCGCTGAGAGTGTGGATCTGCACTCGGGGGTGTCACCGGCAAAGCATTCTAAACGTTTCAACCACAGCAGGTTCTACAGAAACCGATAAAGGGCGTTAATATCGGATTGTCATCTGTTTTTAATTCAGCTTTTAATGACTAAGAGTTCAGCGGCTTCAACAGCACAGCTCATTTTAACGTGACGTTTCTCTCTGATACAAACTACACAGTAAAGTTTAAAATGAACCCAAACCGATTTATTATAAAGTTCTGGACGTTTCCTGATGTCCTACTCCAATTGGAATGCCGAAATATCCCATACTGTTACAGGAGGCTGTGTGGTCCAGTGGTTAAAGAAACAAGCTTGCAACCAGGAGGTCCCCGGTTCAAATCCCACCTCAGCCACTGACTCACTGTGTGATCCTGAGCAAATCACTTCACCTCCTTGTGCTCCGTCTTTCAGGTGAGACGTAGTTGTAAGTGACTCTGCAGCTGATGCATAGTTCACACACCCTAGTCCCTGTAAGTCGCCTTGGATAAAGGCGTCTGCTAAATAAACAAATAATAATAGATCACAGTGAAATTGGTTTTGTAAATCATTTTTAAAAGTCTAGCATATTAATGTTTGTCATTCAAAATTATTTTTAGACTTTAATTTTCATCTGATTAGTGAACAAAACGATTTCTCACACTGTACAGAGATTACCATCTTCAAACAACTTCGGTCTTCTGTGCGACCCGAATATTACACTCGAACAAACAGAACAAATCCAGCGACACGCGCTTGGACTGGACGTCTTTTAAAATGTCATTGAAGCGTCTTCAATGAAAACGGTAGGCACTGGCATTTGCTCCTTTCGTGTTTCTAAATGCAGCTCTATTGAGTGTTTAACAGCTAGGGATGACGAAGATTAAGAGACAGTTTTATCACAGCGCTCGCTTGAAAAAAAGGATGAAGGAACAAATGTGACAACTGGAATAAATATCAAGAAATGAAAACAATATTAAATCAGACAAAACATCTTAAACAAGGAAATGAATGATCTTTATTGTTAATACATTATATACAATACAATTCATATTATTATTATTATTATTATTATTATTATTGCAGCTGTTCATTCACTAAGTAGCCCGAACCCCAGTTAAATACAACCCTGCTTCTTTAATATCATTGAACCGGGTCACTGCGTACAGGGTTAGGATGTTACACTTCAGAAGAATTGTGTTAAAAAACACGAGGCGTGACCTAATGACCTCTGACCTCTCCTAGGCTTTGCTCACATTCTTAATCACATGCGACGTCTCAGCAACATAAGTGGGTCAAAATCAGCATTGTGTTTAACACATCCAATGCAGATGTCTAGGACTGCACCCATGCCTGTATGCGAACATGTGGAACCCCACTGAAAACACTTTCCTGCTCAGAATCCCCACTTTCTGCTCCCCATTGGAAGGCAATGCTGCCCTCTAATGGCCCAAGGCAGCAACTGCATTCCGAAAACCGTCCAGCAGGGGCTGCAATGGCATCAGTTTTGGTTTCTAGTGCTGTCTCAGTTCAGTTCACACAGGAAGCAGCACTGTCCAAATCGCCAGGCTTTAAAGTGGTCGATTAATGAGACTGTCACAAGTTACTCTTCCCCCAAGCTTGCATTTATACATCTCTTGCATGGGCTTATAAAGGAAACCAAAGCATTTTTACAGTACAAGCTAAAGCACCGATTTTGCAATTTACCTGGTACTGGGAGCATTTCTCACAATGACAAGCCAGCCCTGGACTGTACCAAGCTGTGCACGGGGGGTGGGGTTAGGCCATAGGCTGTACCAAGCGGTGCTGAGGCAGGGGTGTTATTTGCTATGTGGTGGGGGTAGGTGGGGGGGGGGGGGTTGGTTAGGCCCTGGACTGTGTTGTTATTTGCTCGGGGATCGGGGGGTGAACACCCCCGCAGTCTCCAGCATGGTTTTCCTGCGCGCCGTCTCCTTGGCGACGTTGTGGTTTAGCCGTCGGAGACGCTCCTGAGAGAGAGAGAGAGAGAGACAGGGAGGGAGGGAGAAGAGGACAAGGAATGAGACTGCATCTTACACAGCAGCCTATATTTTTATAAACACACGGTTCAAGATGATTAATTAAACAGTAGATCTAACTGTAAAGCGATGATCAGTTCTGACGCGCAGCGTACAAGGAGAGAAGCGAGATGAATGCTTACCTCTGAGTTCACTGCACTTAAAAACAAATCATTAGTCTGCACGGTTGCCGTAGTGATGAAATGTTTTATTTTTTCAGTCCCATACTCAAAAGCTGGAGCGTATCGTGACAGATCCTACGGCAATGGAGGAATCCGATTGGTTGGAAAGGTTGTGATGGTGCAGAATCATGGCTATACATTTAGCGGAGTTTCACTTGTCATATAATACCCCACACCTCTCTGTGCTTTACCACGCTTCCCCTCTCACCTGTGCGTTCTGCAGGATGTTGTTTACCAGGACCACCCTCCTCCGTGCACTCAGCAGCTTCTTCACATAGGGGTCCAGGTCCAGCGCCACCTTCTGGTCTTCATTGATCCTGCACAGCTCTATAGAGAAAACGCAGTCGTGCAGGTCAGTTTGAACCATTCCTGGTTTTACTGTCAGTTTAATGAGACACGCCTGATCTTGTTGCTTATACACTGGGGCTCGAGGTAAAACCTGCAGTGGGTGAAACTGCTATGCAATAGGAGTTGTATTTCCAGCCCTGTAGAGTGAGAGAGTGTGTGTGTGTGTGTGTGCGTGCGCGCGCACACACGCGCTGTCTGTCTGAGTCTACTGCCCAAAGAGAGGGAAGAGAGGAAGGAAACTTGCAATACAGGGCTTACCTCATGATCATGGAGAGATTGAAAAAACAAAGAAAAGAACAAAAGAGCAGAGAGACGAGAGAGAGAGAGAGAGAGAGAGAGAAGAAGGCTTGGTGTTGCATATAGCTGCATGTTGTTACTGTGCCATTAGAGGGGAATTTACAGAGGAGGAGAGAGAGGCACAGCGAGAGATTGAGATAGAGAGAGGCAGAGCGAGAGAGAGATAGACAGAGAGGCAGAGCAAGAGAGAGGAATAGCGAGAGATAGATAGAAAGAGGCAGAGCAAGAGGGAGAGAGATAGATACAGAGAGAGGCAGAGACAGAGAGATAGAGAGTTAGGCATAGCGAGAGAGGGAGAGATAGAGAGGCAGAGGGAGAGAGAGAGAGAGAGAGAGGCAGAGCAAGAGAGAGAGGGAGAGTGAGAGAGGCAGAGAGATGATAGATAGAGACAAAGAGAGGGAGAGCGAGAGAGGCAGAGAGATGATGGATAGATAGAGGCAGAGAGTGAGAGAGAGAGAAATAGAGAACCAGAGAGAGAGGCAGAGCGAGAGAGTGGGAGATGGAGAGGCAGAGAGCGAGAGAGGGAGATAGAGGGAGGTAGAACAAGAGAGGGTGGGTGGGGTCTCCTACCTGAAGCCAGATTGTCAATGTGTTCCCGCAGCTCAACTTGACTCTCTCTGAAAAAACAAAACGCCAGGCGCACACAGTTAACAACAGCAAAACCAGAACTCACTTCCGGGTTCATGACAAGGACAGGACAATCAATCCCATGGTTCAATCGTGCGATCCCACGACTCGATCACTACAGGCAGCAGAAGAAACAGACTTTTCTGCAATTCCTAATTCTGTACAGGAAATTTAAGAAACAATCTATAATTCTGTGACCATTGAAATCGATTTTGTAATTCTGTTATGCTACACACACTGCTGTGCAAAAGTCTCAGACATGTTGCATTTTTCTACTCCGATGCATTCTGAGCATCAGCAATTTCCTCAAAGCCTCCGCTAGTGTTTTCTGCTATTATAACAATCACTGATCTGCAGCCAGGTTAACAGGAACGGTGAAACAAATTCAGATTACTGAGAAAGTACGATAGAAGTGTTTTTGGAATGCTGTTTTTACAAATTACCAAATACTGTATTAGTTCCAGTGTTCTGATTTGCAATACTTTTCTCTGTATCCGTGTGCGTCCCTGTGTTTCACACACACACACACACACTGATGTTGCCCTGAAGTTAATAACGCAACTAAAGCCCTGTCCACACTACAGAACCGATCTGAAGAACCGTGCTCGAAACCGCTCCAATTAATCCAGCTCAAAGCGTCCACACTGAAGCACCGTTTCATGTTTAGTCAGTATCCCACCATGCACTGTATTTGTATTTTAAAATAACGTGTTATGCCCGATATTAACAGAGATCCATATTGCATAAATGAAATATAACAAGTACTGTAGAAAAAGTATATCCGAACACACACGCACGCACGCACGCACACGCACGCACGCACGCACGGCTTTGAAGTTTTCACGTTTTATTTTTAATCAGGTGAAGTCCCTTTAAACAAAATTGAGCCGATTCTGTTTCATAATCGAACTCAGAAAAAGCTGTTAATTACAAAACAATCTCTGTTTTTACCTTCATATCTTGCCTGAGCCTAATTCTGGTCCTCTTAATTATATTTCAAACAGAAGTGACACATTACGTCATTTGTTCATCCCCGACCCCACTTTTAACTCGCATTTCATTTTCGCAGTCGCCTAATTTAACGTTGTGTTTTTGTTATTTTCCCCACTAGTTTAAGAGAGATGTCCTGACAGATTTTTTTAAAGCATAAAAATGATTACCTAGTGCGGAGTGGACACTGACAGCAACTCCTTCAGACGCCTGCTCTTCACTAAACATACCACAAAGCATTTGGGATATTGGAGGATACACAAAAACATGTATTTCGGTATTACAGCGTCCACACTTGTGATAAACCGCACGACCTGATGCGATCTAATAAGAACCGGACTCGAGACTACCTCCTGAGGTGGTATCGAGAACGGTATTAAATGCTGCTGTAGTGTGGACGCAAACCGTATTTAAGAACATAAGAAAGTTTACAAACGAGAGGAGGCCATTCAGCCCATCTTGCTCGTTTGGTTGTTAGCAGCTTATTGATCCCAGAATCTCATCAAGCAGCTTCTTGAAGGATCCCAGGGTGTCAGCTTCAACAACATTACTGGAGAGTTGGTTCCAGACCCTCACAATTCTCTGTGTAAAAAAGCGCCTCCTATTTTCTGTTCTGAATGCCCCTTTATCTAATCTCCATTTGTGACCCCTGGTCCTTGTTTCTTTTTTCAAGTCAAAAGAAGTCCCCTGGGTTGACATTGTCTATACCTTTTAGGATTTTGAATGCTTGAATCAGATCGCCGCGTAGTTTGTTCAGGACTGAATAGATTCAATTCTTTTAGCCTGTCTGCATACGACATGCCTTTTAAACCCGGGATAATTCTGGTTGCTCTTCTTTGCACTCTTTCTAGAGCAGCAATATCCTTTTTGTAACGAGGTGACCAGAACTGAACACAATATTCTAGGTGAGGTCTTACTAATGCATTGTAAAGTTTGAACATTACTTCCCTTGATTTAAATGCAACACTTCTCACAATATATCCGAGCATCTTGTTAGCCTTTTTAGCACCGGCTTAAATGCAACTAATCCGGTTTAAAGGCATAGTGTGGACAGGTCCTTAGACAGCAGGTTCTCTGTCTGCAGCGGGATTGAAACTCATCGGTTTGTTGTGATGGGAGATCCCGAAACACATCACGGGACACCCGACACTTCTCACCAGCTGAGGCCCGTCCTTGTTAAACTGCCTGACAGATTTATTTTGAGACCGAGTTGCCCCTCTTACCTGACGGCGTGAACGTGCAGGTCCAGCTGCTGAACGGCCGGTTTTAACAGATCCAGCAGACCCTCGGCAATAGCATCTTTACCGGAGGGAGTTTCAACCACCGCCAGAGCCGACATTTTTTTCCCCCCCAGGAAGAGCGGCGGGTCGCGGGAAATGTAGTCTTTGTCGCTGCCGGAATGTAGTCCAAACCGGCGAGCAGCACAGAAAGGCGTCATGGTAAATGTAGTCTTTAAAGGGAGGCGAATGAATGGGAGCGCAGGGGAGTGTGGGGAATGTAGTCCACGCCAGGGGAACGCAGAGGATAGTGGGAAATTGAGTCTTTAAGATAATGTAGTCTAACAAATTTTTTTTTAAAAAAAAACATACTCTAAATCAGGGGTGCACAATTCCGGTCCTGGAGGGCCTGATCCCTCCTGGCTTTTGTTCCAACTGTGTTCTAAATTACTTAATTAGACAAATAATTGGTAACAATTGGTCCAATTAAGTAATTTAGGGCAAGGTTGGAACAAAAGCCAGGAGGGACACCGGCCCCCCCAGGACCGGAATTGTGCACCCCTGCTCTAAATGGATGAACACATTAGTTGGGTATATAATGCGCAGGGGGATTTTGGTTTCCGTGGGCTCTTAAATGATACTTGATTATTTAATGAGTTTCTTTCTAAAGAAAGTTGGTCGAGTGGCGACGCTCATTTGCATGACGCGTTTTACGCACTCCACGCACGCTGTTGCGTATGACGCATTCGTATAACAGGCTCCATTTTCTGTTGTTGCTCGCCATTTTGTCGTCGCTGAGAGGGAGTGAGTTTCGTTTAGGGAGAGATCAATTCAATTATAAAAACAAGCGCGATTTAAAACATTTGATTCCGAGTTTAATAAAGCAGACAGAAAAAGCAACCCAGCGCCCACTTACCTCGACCATAAAGACACGGGGAAAAAAAGTTTTATTCTCGGAGCGAAAAGAGTAAGTGGGATTATCTTTCTGTGTTTCGTTGAAATTGTAATTCAAAATACAGTAAACATAAATATATGAACATGTAGTAAGGTTTTTTTTAGTTTTTTTTTTGCCGTTATTAATTTCTGTGTAGTTATATAATAAAACAAATCAAGATTAAATCTAAGTCTACATTTTACGTAATAAAATATATCTATATAAAATATAATACTATATATATATATATATATATATATATATATATATATATATATATATATATAAAACATTTGATTTAGCTATCTATGACGAACGTGTATGGTAGGAGAATATTATATTAAACCATACCCCCCTCCCTCGGCATGTGGAACCGTTTGTGAAGCAGAGAGGAGGGAGGGAGGGGGGGGGGGGTCATTGTACTCGGATTGGATTTAACATTTAGACTTCTACAATACATATTACCTGACTTAATAAATAATGCCCATTTACTGTAAGACATTAAAATAATGTGAATGTACAAAATGAAATATCATTTCATAATAGTCGAGAGAGGAAAAATGCGAAATTGCACCATGCCTGCACTTGTAATGATGCAACATACTATATATATATATATATATATATATATATATATATATATATATATATATATATATATATATATATATATATATAGATTGTAAGGTTAATTCCTTCCATTATTGAAAGATTGGCAGCAGTGTGGAGTAGTGGTTAGGGCTCTGGACTCTTGACCGGAGGGTCGTGGGTTCAATCCCAGGTGGGAGGGACACTGCTGCTGTACCCTTGAGCAAGGTACTTTACCTAGATTGCTCCAGTAAAAACCCAACTGTATAAATGGGTAATTGTATGTAAAAATAATGTGATATCTTGTAACAATTGTAAGTCGCCCTGGATAAGGGCGTCTGCTAAGAAATAAATAATAATAATAATAATAATAATAATAATAATAATTAAAAAATAAATAAATGTATAGGCACTGCAAAACACAGGCAGTGTTCCCTTAGTCAAAGTGTTCTCTTAGGAGGTGTTCCTACACGCAGAGACTACTGTAATAAGTAGTTAATTGCTTCTCCCCCCCTCTCTCCTTGTTTCCCTGCAGGTGTGCAGTGTTGCTGAAGGAAAATGAGCGCGCCATCCAATCAGAAGGTTGTGCTGAAAAGCACCACCAAGATGTCCTTGAACGAGCGGTGAGGAGCCTGGCAGCACCTAACAACCCCTGATAGGGAAGCACCACCCTGTGCACAGGCACTGGGTGTACCGTGGGCAGCGCACATGTAAACCAGCGAAGGCATAGCCTTTTGAGGAGCCGTGCAAGGCTCTGGGGGTTTGTTTTATTAACCTGCCTGCTGCGCGGTACCAGCAACGCGGCCAGTCGCGCTGTACTGGGTGTAATGGTGGGGCGGCATGGTGTCGCGATCTGTAGCCGGCACTGCTGTCCTGGTAAGGTCTGTTCAAAGATGGGCTCTCTCTCTCTCTCTCTCTCTCTCTCTCTCTCTCGCTACCCTCCCACTCCTCCTTCTCCACCATGTCTCTCGAGATGTAGCCTCCCCTTATTCACCGAGGGGGGGGTAATCTGGTCGCTCGGTCCTGGTTCAGACGCTCGTCTGCGGTCTGTGCTGTAAGCGGCGGGGCGACTGGACAATAGGCCCTTAGACCCTCCCCTCCGTCTGTGCTGTAGAGCTCGAGAGAGCGAGGGGGCGGGGCTTGTAAGAGGCCGTCTGTCTGTTTCGGCTTTCGTCTGTTTTCCATTCCTCTGTCGCTCTTATGGTTTCTCGTTGCTGCTGCTATCCATCGCTCGTGCAAATGTTTGTCCTGATACCTGGTCTTGTGGGTCTGTCGCCTTCTCTAGCTGCCTCATCCACCTGCAGTTCATTGCTGTGCCTCTCTGTATTGTATTGGGCGTACTGAATGTTGAACTGGGAGCTTGCCAGCTTCCACACACTCCCTGAACTGGTATTTTCTCTACCCTTTGTTGGCAATTTCACAAGTCCCGTATGTATATGTACTGTAGACATATTTAGTTTTTTTTTTGGATGAAGACTATCCTGCCACCTCCGTACTAGATTCACTCCCTCCCAGTGCAGCAGTTATTTGTGTGGGATGGGGGTGTTGAAAGATGTTTTAACCCTTGGCTTTTGTCCCTTTTAACTGTGTGTGTGTGGATGTCAGCAATCTCTGCTCCCTACTGAGATCTGTTCTAGCGGGCCATCTTTCTTCCCTTCCTCATTACTTTGCTCTTTTGTTCCTAGCCCAGCTGTCTCTTCTGCAGAGACAGATTTTTCTGCCTTTTAACATTCTCCTCTGTACCTCCTGCACGTGTGTCTGTCTAAATACCTTGAAAATGCACATCCAGCCCTCTGGAGATGATCAAACAGTTGTCTGTATAAAATGGAGCGCGAGAGAGGAGGACGCTGCCTCTTCCACTGTGAAAGGATGATATAACTACCCTATTTTTTCTCTCTTGGTTGGTGGGTTTTATTTTTTTTTTTTTGCTTTCGTAAACCTTCCCTCCCGTTCTGTGTTCAACCTTTGAAGCTTCACAAACATGCTGAAGAACAAGCAGCCGCTGCCGGTGAATATCCGCGCCAGCATGCAGCAGCACCACACGGCCAGCGCCCGCAACCGTCGGCTGGCCCAGCAGATGGAGAACCGTCCGTCCGTGCAGGCGGCGCTCAAACTCAAGCAGGTGAGACGCGCTGGGGAGAGGCACGCGTGTGCCCCTTCACCCTCAACCCTTTCACGCATGCAGTATTTCATACAATGTTTTCCATTGCTTTTGAGGTCATGGTGCGTTTGCATCTTCCATATGTGCCCCGTGTAAAGATGAAGGACCACAAATGGAGATTAGATAAAGGGGCATTCAGAACAGAAAATAGGAGGCACTTTTTTACACAGAGAATTGTGAGGGTCTGGAACCAACTCCCCAGTAATGTTGTTGAAGCCGACACCCTGGGATCCTTCAAGAAGCTGCTTGATGAGATTCTGGGATCAATAAGCTACTAACAACCAAACGAGCAAGATGGGCCGAATGGCCTCCTCTCGTTTTGTAAACCTTATTATGTTATGAATTCCAAGAGGGATTAGGTTGGGACCCAAAAATGATGATTAATGATACAGAATGTCGGTTTGGGGGAAAAACAGAAAAAATAAAGTCTTTTGTTGAACAAGCCCTTTTATAGAAGGGCTGACAGTAAGCACAGACAGGGTTGAGTTGATTTTTGAGCCGCGTTCGCTAAATTGCTACGGACTGCCTTTTCACATCTCCTGCATGAAAACTTATTGTTCTTGCCTGTGAACAGCCACGGAAATGCAACTGCGTGGTGCCTTTGAGCAGTTCAACGGCAGGCTGAGTATTGTTTCTGCATCTGGTTTGGGCTTTGCTACCCTGACCATCGTCCCA
Source organism: Acipenser ruthenus (assembly GCF_902713425.1). Classification (NCBI taxonomy): domain Eukaryota; kingdom Metazoa; phylum Chordata; class Actinopteri; order Acipenseriformes; family Acipenseridae; genus Acipenser; species Acipenser ruthenus. The sequence goes on along the minus strand of NW_026708383.1, from coordinate 36,306 downwards.
GGCAGGCGCTGAAGGGGTGTCTGGTGTCTCTGTGTTCGAATGTCTCCGTTCCTCCCACCAGAGTCTGAAGCAGAGGCTGGGGAAGAGCAACATCCAGGCGCGGCTGGGCCGGCCCGCCGGGGGCCTGCTGCGCGGGGGTCCAGGGGGCAGGGGCTTCCCCATGGGGGGTCTCAGAGGGGTGACCAGAGCGGGCTTCAGAGGAAGAGGCAGGGGAGGGCCTGGCAGGGGTGCCCTGGCTCTCAGAGGTGAGTTTACAGAAGGGTGGTTTTTATTTCCACAGGGTTTGTCTTTTTCCTTTGTCCTTCTGAAGTTGTTATTTTTGCAATCCTTTTCGTTTTTTTTTAATCACTGTATTGAATGCCCTTGGTTTGCATGCAGTCTGAATCTCGGGATGCTGTGTGGTGTGTCGCCTCCTCCCGATCTCTCCCAAGGTTTTAGAAAGGCATTTTGTCCGAGTGACAAAACGCTAGAAAAATCTACTTGCCTCCTCACCGTCGCACAAAACACACACAAATAAAATATCACTTATGAGGACTTTGCTTTTATTAAAAGAATGAACGCAATCAATTAGCGATTTTAATCATTCAAACTAGGTAATCATGTGGTATTTCATCAGAGTAAAAATGTTATTCTCTTAATAAATCTTCAGATTCTCAGCTGTTTAGAAATATCTATACTGTCGGTGGGTATTTATCCTGATACACAAGCGGAAAGTCATGTCAGTCAGACCTTAAACAGGTAGAATGCTCACCGGAGCAGAAGGGTTAAAGGATGATTATTATTATTATTATTATTATTATTATTATTATTATTTATTTCTTAGCAGACACCCTTATCCAGGGCGACTTACAATTGTTTTATTTAGCAGACGCTTTTATCCAAGGCGACTTGCAGAGACTAGGGTGTGTGAACTGCATCAGCTGCAGAGTCACTTACAATTACATCTCACCTGAAAGACGGAGCACAAGGAGGTTAAGTGACTTGCTCAGGGTCACACAATGAGTCAGTGGCTGAGGTGGGATTTGAACCGGGGACCTCCTGGTTACAAGCCCCTTTCTTTAACCACTGGACCACACAGCCTCCTCAGATTGGGTTCTAAACTTCATTACCCAGAAGAATGGAGATCACGCTTGTTCAATACGTTTTGGTTTCCTGTATGGCCATTGGATGAAGAGAAATAATAGTTTTGTGGGCGTTTTCAGTGGGAGACTGAGGGTACTCAGCGGAGAGTCGAGTCAGAATTCAGAAAAGGTAGCAGTTTAGTGAGAGTGCGGTGCTATGGAGTTATTTCAAAGTTTAATTAAAAAGTAATTAAGTCAACCAATAGCTTTACAAACCTACTGCCAACCACCCGATTTAAGTAGCTTTTTTAAAAAAAAAAAAAAATTGCTAAACCGTTACATATAAAAGGTTTTTTGTAATTGTTAAATATTCTTCCTAGAGCTGGCGGTCAGACTTCACTGGGCTCTGCAGACAAAGGCAGTTTACTAGTATTGCATCACAATCTCTTTGTCTCTCGAGGATGGCGCGTTAGCAGTGGTTGCACATTGGTTCTAAGGAGAGCAGTAATATTTGTTTGTGTGGTGCTGTTGTGTGACTAACCCTCTCCTGTCTCGCTCTCCCAGGTGCAGGGATGATGCGCGGCCGGGGCGGTGCCCCCAGGCTGGCTCTGAGAAGGGGGCTGCGGCAGCGTGGAGGGATGATGGGGCGCGGAGCGGCTCTAATGGGCCGAGGGGCTGGGGGGCTGGGCCGAGGAGGACTGGGAGGCAGAGGTGAGTCCAAATCCACTTTGTGTTGAGAAACTTGGAGTCAAATTTTATTTTAGCAGTTGCTTTTATTTTATTTATTTTTTGTTCGGATTTAGCTCTCCATAGGCAAGAGTCATTGGTGTCAACTGGGCCGATTTTACCATCCAAGTGAAGAAACAGCTGCTGCGTGTTGTGTGGATTGCTGTGCTCAGCAGTCTAAAGCCCAGGGCACGCGATACGTATATTTTTTTGTCACTTCAGGCAGTCTATTCTGCTTTGCAAAGCGATTTTTACAGAATCGACGGTTTTGTCGGCGCGCAAAGTTTTTAAAAGGCGTTTCATATTTTGTGATGTGATTTCCCTCTGATCAGCTAGTGTGTTATACCCAATAACAAGTCTCGGTCAACAGCCAGAGAGTTCACTGTGCTGGTCATATGACTGGAGATATGCATCTATTCTCTCTGTGTCCAAGTCATTGTTTTATTACTATAACATCTCAAATGTCTGATATTCTTTGAGCGCTGGATGCGGAAGCAGCTGTCTTGTTTATGTCCGTGTTATGTCTGTGGTGAAGGGACTGTGTGCCTCCATGGTATTTGTTTTTTTTTGGCTTCTATTCGCCTCACTCTGCTATTTGAAAGCTTTTTTCTCTGGACTAGAGACCTGTGCTTGACGTCTTTGGACCGGAAAGGAAAAATTGTAATGTCGGACCGGAAAGGATTAATGGTGTTGACCTCGTACGTGATCAATCGAATTACAGCAAACCTTGCAGAACAGTACCCCCACCATCCTCCTATATATAATCAGAAAATGTTTTAGCTCTCGTCTTTTGCCTGAAACATTGCTTTTTAAAAATGTGTTTTCTTTGTCGGTGCAGCAGACACGCGCGTGAAGTCACATGATGGATTGACTCAGCTTGGCTGGGTCTCTTGCAAAAGAAAATTTAAAAAAATGCTGCAGTTATGAGGAGAAAACACAACGCTGCAAAATTCTATTCCCAAAATGCCTAATTCCGTTCTCAATGCCTAGCTCCTTAAAACACAAATCAGAGCCAGCACATTGTCTATCTGACAACAAATCAGTAGCCCTAATTATACGTTTTCTCTTCATTGTAAATAAATGTGATTTAGTATAATTGTAATGCTATTAATTAATGAGTCATCCAGCATGATTATAGCAGCAGTTAAGTATTCTGTAATTATTTTCTTTAATAGTTAAAGTACAATGCTTATGGGATGTCAGAGCTTGTTTGAAAAAGATACAGACACACACCAACTTTCAAGAACTTGATATATAGCCTCTGATTCTGGCACAAATGTCCCAATAGTGCTTTTTACCAACACGGTACTGTGGATCTGTGCTTAATAATAACTCCAGCAGAAAGTCAAAGGACTGTATATCTACGCAAGGAGCTGCGATAATCCTTTGGGTCTTCAGATTTCATGCCTCCTAGTGATCCATTGTTTTGTCCACACGACAAAAATTGTAGATATCAGTACTGCCATAGCCGTATTGGTTCGCCCCATTGTGCATTCAGGGCAAGTGAAACATGAGGAGAAACTCACAAATTGTGCGTCCCTTCCTGCAGTGTGTGATGCCCGCTCGTTAACATATTAGCGATTCGACTTCCTTCGTTGAGATGGCATCGGGCAGTGTGTACCAGGCTTCAGAAAAGCAGCAGTCATAGGAAACCCAAGCAGCTGTTTCTTCACTTGTTTCAGTCTGAATGCTAAATCAGCTCAGTCAACACCAGCGACCCTCGCCTGATTTCTATAGAGAGCTCGAGCTGAATAATCTGTTTCTGCAGCACTAACGTGAACTGTAGGATCTGGGTTCACTACACTTACTGCTGTCATGCGCCTTTCATTTATAGAAAACGAATGACTACTTTGAATATACTGTGTTATACAAAAGTTATTCTACAGTTTGAGCTTTCCTCGTGGAATTTAAAGAAAAGGGTGTTTGTAAATTAGCAAAATGTCTTCACACCCCGTGAATGTCAGTTCCTTTCTCGTGGCTTTGTTTCCAGGTCGTGGAGGAATGGGGCTCCGAGGGCGTGGCGGGTTTGTCGGGCGTGGCAGGGGTCGCGGCCGCGGGAGGGCGTTGGGACACCCCAACGTCACCAGAGAACAGCTGGACAATCAACTGGACGCCTACATGTCCAAAACCAAGGGACACCTGGATGCAGAGCTGGACGCTTACATGGCCCAGGCAGAAGCAGACGGCAATGAATAACACTGACCCAGACACTGGAGCCCAACTGTAAATACCCTGCTCTGACTCCCACACACACACACTCACACACTCGCAACCGCTCCCTCTCGCACGCACACAGACCCAACACACAGCTGCAGTGAAGATATGGAGTGCCTCGAATCTTGTTTCTGGGGAAACACAAATGTACTGCCAGTTGAATTTTTTGGGCATGCTAACTTGGGTGACCTTTTTTGTTTTGTTTTGTTTAAATAGCTCCCGCCCCCCGTAGACACACACACACTATTTTGTGAGTTCTGGAATACCTCCCTCTCACTGAATTGAACTGACGGTTTTAAAATGTTGCAGACCCTCCTATCCTTTTGGATGTTAAGCCTGTTCTGTGTGAATTCTCCAGTTTTATTTTTTATATATTAGTTTTTTGTTTTTTTTTTAAATAAAAAGTTTAATTATAAAGTTTGAATGTTACACTTTTGTCTGCTGTTAATGTTACCTACTCTTGAAGGCAGATTGTAAGGAATGCTAGTTTATTTAGAATAGAGCTCTAATGGTCCGTTCATTTTTATCTATCTATCTATCTATCTATCATTATTTGTTTATTTAGCAGCCAAGGTGACTTACAGAGACTAGGGTGTGTGAACTATGCATCAGCTGCAGAGTCACTTACAACTACGTCTCACCCGAAAGACGGAGCACAAGGAGGTTAAGTGACTTGCTCAGGGTCACACAATGAGTCAGTGGCTGAGGTGGGATTTGAACCAGGGACCTCCTGGTTACAAGACCTTTTCTTTAACCACTGGACCAAAAAGTGTTAAGTAGATTGCTACTGTGGTGTTATCTCATGATAATTCAAACTAGAATGGTGTGCTCTGCCCCATAAACCATGTGTAACGGGGTGTAAGGGTTCATAAGAGGTATATCAGGGATGCAACACACAACCTCTCTCACTATACAGTGCACAGTGTTTCTTGAAAGAAGAGTACATGTGTTTTACAGCTGGTATACATATTCTGCCTAATTCCCTTATTTATTTTTTACTTTTGACAAAATAGTCCTTCATTAAATGATCATTTGATCTTAGGAGTATCCCATCGGGGCCATTATGCATATAATATCTATATCTATATATATATATATATATATATATATATATAGTAACATTAGTGTATATAATCACACCCCTGAAGCATAAGTCTTTGTTATAAATCACATGAGAAATGAACGGGTAAGAGTTTGTCTGAATTGCAATGCATCTTATCCTGTGTGCAGGACATGCATTATTATTATTATTATTGTTGTTAATAAAATATGTTTGGTTCATGAGTACAATCTTTTTTTTTTTGATTTATGAAAAGTGAGTGTAGTAGGGTCTGTGTTATAACAGATGATTGCGTGCAGTTTGAGGAGGCTGAACCCAGACCGCATGAGATGACCTCTCTTCTCGCAATAGGAGTCCCACAGCATGTGAACTGGTGCCCTGCAGCCAGAGGGCTTCTGCTGGCACTAAGGCAGCTCAGTGCGCTGCTTCACGGAGCTGCACAAAATAAATTCTATATCGACCCATGTCCTCAGTATTTTAAGATGACTGAACAAGACAGTAATCAATCAGGTAACCGTATATCCAAACATTTTAATAAATCAAGTATGTAACATGGTTAGTAACTCGACTTAGTTATTATTCAAACGTATTAATAGCTTCGGATTCGTCACAAAACGTATTAATCATAGGCATCAATAGGATTTTTAAATTAATGTTATCAAGTACAAAGGTTAGTGTGAAAACGTTTCTATAAAAAAGAGTCTGCATTGAAACTTCGCCCACAGTACAAATGCATTCAACACAACTCAAAAGGGAGAAAAAAACAGCAAATTAATATTTCAAAAGCACGTCTTTTTTGCGATCATCATGACAGTAAAAACAGACATAACGAAGAGCACAGAGTGTGGTTTTCACGAACTCTACTGTGCAGAATAAATGATTTTTTTCTATGGGTAAATATTGGGACTTTCTTCCTATGCATCGGGACGCGGGACATTTCCTAGGAAATTGGGACTGTCCCGACCATATAGGGACTGTCGGCATGTATGTATAAATGTGAAATAAATAAATAAGACATTTCTTTAAAATATGTGCCGAATAGGGATCTCCCAACAAATGTCTGGAAATAAATGACGCTCGTTTTAATGCAGCATGATGAAGCCGCTGGAATATTCAGAACAGAATGTTTTGTTTTCCAAGTAGATTGTTGTCCAGAAAAGAAGCTCGTATTTTAATTACAAATAAAACATTATTATTATTATTATTATTATTTAAATTGTATCAAATTTATTTTTTTTTAAATTATTTTATTTATATTATCTATTTAAAAAAAAAAAAAAAAAATTAAAAAATTCTTAGCAGAGGATGGTTTCGATCCATCGACCTCTGGGTTATGGGCCCAGCACGCTTCCGCTGCGCCACTCTGCTCCACACGGAGCTCATGTTATTTTGACTCCCTTTAAAAGCCTCTAATCTCATTTGTGTCGACACCGCCACCTGGTGAAAGTTTCCCGAATAACAGCACCGTCCCAACCATGTTCCGCCTTCTCTGCCCCAAGCAGCCAATCATCGTTAACTGTGTCCACCCCCAGCGCATGTGATTGGCTGCAGCCGGGTCTAGATTAAGCGACCGTGCAGCGATACAAAGACTCCAGTGGGCCTGCAAGCTGCGTGTAGCGGGCTTGTGTTTTCAATCCTCTCAGCGTTTCAAAAAAAACATCCACAACGTCGTACACAATCATGAGGTAAATACTAAACTGCAACTTATCTTAAAAATAATAATGTTTTTTACAATATCATCAACTGTTGAATTGTAGGTGGGGGGGAGAGAACTGGCCGTAGGCCCACTTGAATCCCCGAAGCTCGAGTGAACTGACTCGCAAGTAGGAGCCCACGTTTTGTTTCTTGGTTTTCGCGAGGAAATACTTTATCGCACCCTCCCTTTCTAGCGGTACGGTATAAAGTAGCGGATAATGATCGAGGAAAGTGGATACGGTCTGTTTTTAGAAACGGGCGAACTTCCTAGACGCCGTTGTTTGCAATGAATGGGTTTGTGGTAGTCGATATTATATTATTTACCCCCCACGGCCTCGTTTGAATCACCCCCCCTCGTGTATATACACGACTTTACAGCCCAAATAAATCCCGTAACTGGACGTTTTTGTTGTACAAAGACGGGCTCCCGGTGGCACAGCAATGCTGTGTTTCTGTTTAGCCGCCAATGGGCTGCTGAATTAATTTTCGGTTCTGTTTTATTACCGTGTTGTTTCATTCAGCTGTTTTGTATTTCGCTTTTAATTTGTTAAATATCGTGTTTTTAGCGGGCGGGGGTACTGCATTTTAAATATAACATATCTTTCTTGTAAGCCCTGCGCTAGTTTTCCGTTTCTACAACGTGTGCTGCAGTTCAATTCGTGTTTCGTATTATTCCACTTGAATTGTGCTTGTCCGAGCTGCTTGTGTCGCGCTGTGTTAGGCAGGCTGAGCTGCTTGTGTCGCGCTGTGTCAGGCAGGCTGAGCTGCTTGTGTCGCGCTGTGTTAGGCAGGCTGAGCTGCTTGTGTCGCGCTGTGTTAGGCAGGCTGAGCTGCTTGTGTCGCACTGTGTCAGGCAGGCTGAGCTGCTTGTGTCGCGCTGTGTCAGGCAGGCTGAGCTGCTTGTGTCGCGCTGTGTTAGGCAGGCTGAGCTGCTTGTGTCGCGCTGTGTTAGGCAGGCTGAGCTGCTTGTGTCGCACTGTGTTAGGCAGGCTGAGCTGCTTGTGTCGCGCTGTGTTAGGCAGGCTGAGCTGCTTGTGTCGCACTGTGTCAGGCAGGCTGAGCTGCTTGTGTTGCGCTGTGTCAGGCAGGCTGAGCTGCTTGTGTCGCACTGTGTTAGGCAGGCTGAGCTGCTTGTGTCGCGCTGTGTTAGGCAGGCTGAGCTGCTTGTGTCGCGCTGTGTCAGGCAGGCTGAGCTGCTTGTGTCGCGCTGTGTCAGGCAGGCTGAGCTGCTTGTGTCGCGCTGTGTCAGGCAGGCTGAGCTGCTTGTGTCGCGCTGTGTTAGGCAGGCTGAGCTGCGTGTGTCGCGCTGTGTTAGGCACGCTGAGCTGCTTGTGTCGCACTGTGTTAGGCAGGCTGAGCTGCTTGTGTCGCGCTGTGTTAGGCAGGCTGAGCTGCTTGTGTCGCGCTGTGTTAGGCAGGCTGAGCTGCTTGTGTCGCGCTGTGTTAGGCAGGCTGAGCTGCTTGTGTCGCACTGTGTCAGGCAGGCTGAGCTGCTTGTGTCGCACTGTGTTAGGCAGGCTGAGCTGCTTGTGTTGCAGGCAGATGTTATTTTACTTACACGACCTGACTTCAGCCAGAAGCCCCACAAAACAAATTCGTTATTCATTCATTCAACTAAACTCTTCTGAAAGCTTGAGCCCAATAATTCAATAATTGCTTACACTACCGGCAGCAGTCTTTTGCCTGTTTCTCACTGTCATTAGAAGGTGTGCTGGTAATAAGCCCCATATCAGTCACTCCTGTAATTCTTACTTTCTGGCGTTTTTCTCCAGAATAAAGTATTTATCTATTAATTTTTTTTTCTCTTTACATAAACAAGTCTGTTTGGGGCATGTGGCTGATTTGCATATAGCTGCAGTGGCCTAAAATATTGTTTTGCACAATGTTCTTGCTAAAATAACACTACCATAAACTTGAACCATGTTGCCATTGGCTTTAATCCACGTTTATCTGATGTGTGTTGCATGTCAGTCACTTCATATGCAGCTTGTGTGATCTCTCTCTTTGTGTCTGTCTGTGTCTCTCTCTTCACTCTCCTCTCTCCTTTCCTGTGTGTTCTGTATTAATTTTCCATTCCTCCACAGTGTGGCGCTAATGCTTGTCTTTGTCCCTGCAGAGGTGATAGAGGCCGAGGCCGTGGAGGGCGGTTCGGCTCCAGAGGAGGTCCCGCTCAGGGGTAGGTGCTGCTCAGCTGGGGTCAGTGAACTGCCCCTGGGGGTAGGTGGGGGTGTTGGACACAAGAGACCATAAGGCTGTTCAAAACAGAAACTGTAACTCTCAACCAAAAATGTTGGTAATAAAAAATAACCAACACACTTTCTCCCATCTTCCACTGCAAAAAACATCTAGACAGCTGAGGCTGAACTTGATGGACAAGGTTGAAGTTTGTCTGGCATTGGTCTGTTTTCGTTCCTCTGCCCTCCTACCCAATAAAACTGAGTGACTTCAAATCAATAACCTTACAGTGGCTGAATTTGAGTGACCAAGGATGACAAAAACACTTTGGACATGTTCTAGCAAGCTTGGAGGCTGTGTTTAACCCTGGAGCCTCTCTCTGAATGACAGTTTGCATTGCTTTGCAGGTACAGGCCCTTTGTTCCACACATACCGTTTGATTTCTATGTGGTGAGTACTTTGTCTTGTGTAGCATCCTAGAATACTTTTCTAGACATGTACTGAATCACCGTGTGAGTGGATGCGTGTCTCCTCTTAATGGTGTTGGCGGGCTGGCCTTTGTCTTAAGAACACGTGTCATCTGTCTCTCTCCAGGGATGGAAATGAGACTCCTCTTGCGTAGCAGTTTGACCCATTCCTGTTTTTACCGAGTTTAATAACACACCCATAAACTTTGGCTAATCAAAGTAAAACCTGGAATGGGTGAAACTGCTACACAATAGGAGTCTTATTTCCGTCTCCCCTCTCTCGCATGCGTGTTCTCTTGCTCAGTATGAAATTGTTTCTCGCCTGTCATTGTCTGTCTCTCCATGCTTGATGGATACATCCGGCTTTCCCCGGTTCAAATCCCACCTCAGCCACTGACTCATTGTGTGACCCTGAGCAAGTCACTTAACCTCCTTGTGCTCCGTCTTTCGGGTGAGACGTAGTTGTAAGTGACTCTGCAGCTGATGCATAGTTCACACACCCTAGTCTCTAAGTCGCCTTGGATAAAGTCGTCTGCTAAATAAACTAATAATAATAATACTGTGTGTTTCTGTAGTGGTGGTGATGGCAAGCAGTCTCAAATCTCTCTACAGATCTTGAGTGCAATTTGAAATACTGCTAAGGAAAATATATATATAAATAATGCGCGCTTGCACAATCTTTTAAACTAAAACAGTGTGAACTAGACTTGTCTAGTTGATCTGTAATGTGGACTTTAGTAGCATCTGCACTAGAACTACAGTGTCAAAGGTGTTTGCTTTTAGACTATAGACTTGGAAACTTGTCACTATCTGTGACCACGAGCTGTTGACTGCAGACACTGGTCTGTGCTGGGTAATGTGAGGCAGTGACTGTCCTTCATTGATGTGTATTGTCTGTCTGTCAGTCTCCCTCCTATATATTCTGTGTCTTGTCTCCTTACTCATATCACACCTGTAGTTGCTTGCTGTCTTTGTGTGCTTGCTCAGTATGAAATGGCTTCTCAACACCTTCCTACTGTCTCCTGTGCTGCCCCACACCCTGTCAGCTCTATTTATATACACCTCTCTCTCTCTCTCTCTCTCTCTCTCTCTCTCTCTCTCTCTCTCTCTCTCTCTCTCTCTCTCTCTCTCTCTCTCTCTCTCTCTCTCGTCTCTGCTCCAGTGTGAAATGGCCTTCCCCCGAGTGAAGCCTGCACCTGATGAGACAGCCTTCAGCGAGTGTCTGCTGAAGAGGAACCAGGACCTCAGCCCCACCCCTACAGAGCAGGTGTGTGTGTGTGTGTGTGTGCAGTGAAACCTGGTTAATCCAGCCCCTCTATAAACTAGCATCCTGTATAATTCAGCATGACTTTTCAGTCCTGGCCAAATCCCTATTGGAATGCATGGTGTGATCCCCTCTAGAATCCGGAACAGCACACTGTAGGATCCGCTAAAATTTCCTGCTCCCAACTGATGCCAGATTAGACAGGTTACTGTGTCTCCAGTGCGTCAGTCTCCCTCTGGTGGTAGACTTTGTGGTTTTTTTTTTTTTTGTTCATTTTATTTCTCTCTCTCTCTTTCAGTCTTCGATCTTGTCCCTGGTCACAAAGATCAATAACGTGATTGACAACCTCATTGTTGCCCCCGGTAACTTCGAAGTGGTGAGTGTGGCGTGTTGTGTCTGTCAGCGTGGTGTGCCGTGTGCTCCAGTGGTGACTCTATATATACTGTAATACATGGAACACAAAAGTGGTGCAGTTTGCAATGATTTTCTACAAAGTTGACAAAGCTTGGAGAAAATGTCTTGAAACATCCAACCCAGTTCAGGATTAGAAACTCACACTAGCCCTGCTGCTGCTGCTGCTGCACCCAGTCCTGGGGTTCAGCGCTCCCCTCAATGAAGTCTATTAATATTGACATGATCAGGAGCCAGGAGTTTGAGCAGGGTTAAACTCACGCTAGCCCTGCTGCTGCTGCACCCAGTCCTGGGGTTCAGAGCTCCCCTCTAAGTCTAATTGAAGTGATTCAGTAGCCAGGAGTTTCAGCACCCCCTGTTAAACATATTGTTTCTTCCTGTATAGCTGCATGAACAATTCCTGACAGTCAACCTACAGATGCAGGCGTGTCTTATTCACGCATGATCACTTAATGTACATGTACAGTTCATTCAGAGCAGATTTAGTAGGAGTCTGGTTGTTCAAACTCCTGGCACCTGTTGATTTTAATAATATTTCTGAACAAGGGGAGTTCTGAACCCCAGGACTGGGTGCAGAAATAGTACGAGTTCCTAACCCTGCATTTGAACAGTGTCTGTGAATTTGAAAGTGTTAGTTTTTTTTACATTATTCTTTTAATTGTGCCTGACCTCTCCCTCTCTCTCTCTCTCTCTCTCTCTCTAGCAACTTGAGGAGGTGCGCCAGGTGGGCTCCTACAAGAAGGGCACCATGACCACGGGGCACAACGTGGCAGACCTGGTCGTCATTCTCAAGATCCTGCCCACACGTGGGTATCTCCGCAGCGCCAGGGTCTCAGCGGGCGGGAGGGAGACTATAGTATTTGGTTTTTAGTGTAGCACGAACACATTAATCAGATAAGCTCACTACAGGCGAGGATCTTTGGTGTTGATCGGGCAATTTTACTATTCCAAGTGAAGAAACAGCTGCTTGGGTTTGTGAGGTTCGCTGCTCTCCACAGAGTAAGAAAAGCAGCGATCGTCACAAACCCAAGCAGCTGTTTTGTCACTTGTTTCATTTTGAATGGTAAATTAGCCCAAGCAGCACCGATAACTCTCACCTGATTTCAGCAGAGCTCTCAATCCGCATTGTTTTCATGCAGCACCGTTTAGTATCTTCTGAAGTGTTGCTTCCAGCTAATTGTGATTTTTTTTTTGTTTTAGTTGAAGCCGTTGCAGCTCTTGGAAACAAAGTTGTAGAGACCCTCCGAACACAGGACCCAGCAGAAGGTCTGTACAGAATTAGTTTCCACAATCTGCTTTGAGTCTCATTCCTGACTACCTGTACAATTCCATTCTAACTAATTGGAGTAAACCTAAGTTGCATCACCTGCATTGTTTATGTAGGAACGAAACCTCTAACGTTTCAACAAGAATTCTCTGTTTTGTTTTTGTCTTACTGTTTTGGTTTTCAAAGCCTTGCGTGATCTTGTGCTTTTAACTTGGTGTCTTTTACATGTTCTGCTCCGTCTCCCCCGCAGTGCTGTCCATGCTCACCAACGAGACCGGTTTCGAGATCAGCTCTGCCGACGCCACTGTGAAGATCCTCATCACCACGGTGCCTCCGAACCTGCGCAAGCTGGATGCAGAGCTGCACTGTGCGTCACACGCTTTACTGCCTTTTCACTGTCTGCAAGACTAGCCTTTGTGGATAGTTCTGTCTCTTGCACTCTGTTACACTTAACATACTCCTCTCCCCAACCCGGTATCTGTTTGAGCTGCACGAAACGATTTGGATGAAGCTCTCCACAGGCCCCGAGGGTCCTTGGTGATTTGGGCTGATTTACTAATCTGTGGAGACAGCTGCTTGGATTCGTGCGGATTGCTGTTCTCCGAGCAATCTTAAGAAAAACAGCCGTCCTCGTCGTCACAAACCCAAGCTGCTGTCTCTCTTCACTTGGGATAGTACGTTTTAGCCCGATCAACACCAGTGACCCTCGCAAGGGGTGAGCTTATCTGAATGACCGGTTTGTGCGGCTGTAATCGGTTCTGGGGTGGGGCGTTTTTGCTAAAATGATCTAACTGGCTATCGCTCTTGTAAGTCATGTCCCCCACGTGACTGTCCTGTTGCTCTGTTTTCAGTGGATATCAAGGTTCTTCAGAGCGCCCTCGCAGCGATCCGCCACGCGCGCTGGTTCGAGGAGAACGCGTCGCAGTCCACGTAAGAACGCTTTTCCTGCTTGCGTCATATAGTGGTTACAATTGGTCTGCAGTAATATCAATTCTAAAGTAACAAAAAACAACACTAACATGATTATTCTAAATAACCAGTCGGTGATCACAGGTACCAACATATATATATTTTTAAAACAAAAAATGGTAGGAATAGAAATGCCTCCCTTTGCATAGCAGTTTGCTCCATTCCTGGTTTTGCTAGGAGTTTAAGACACACCTGAGCTATACACTGTGGCTCATCAAGCTCATAAGAAACCCCAGAGTGGGTGAAACTGCTATGCAATAGGAGTCTTATTGCCATCCCTGAATGGGGACACACAGTGGTTGGAAAATGTGAGTGATTGTTCAATGCAAAACACAGCACGGTTAATTAACTGCTAATAATTAAGCTTGGAAAAGTGTGTCTAATTATAGAGCTCATAATTAGCCATTCACATATATTTTGAAGTATGCTGGTGTGCCTCGATTCAGTTCCATTGTAATTATGAATGTTGACCCCAGGTCCAGTGGTCGGTTTTTTAAAAGGAAGCCTGCACTCCTAACCCTGCCTCTCCTCCCTGCAGCGTGAAGGTTCTGATCCGTCTCCTGAAGGACCTCCGAGCCCGCTTCCCCGGCTTCGAGCCTCTCACACCCTGGATCATAGACCTGCTGGTGAGTGGGAGAGGAACCGGGGAAGCGTTTCAGCAGCACACCGCTGCAGAACAGATCAGCCGGGCACTTTTTTTTTTTTTATTCATAAAAGAATCTGAAGCCTCTAGCTGCTGGCTAAACACGCTGTCGATTGTGTGAAATCAACAGCTGCAGTTCATGCAAAACACACGAGGGTTTCTTTTGTAAAGGTTATAAAAGCTTACATTTTATAAATGAGAAGCATTATATGAAACACTTAACCAAATACATGGATATCTCTCAGGATCCAGCATAGACTTCCAAATGTAATTTTTATAACATCAATACACTTGCTTCTTAATACTTAACTATTTAAGGACGGCCTCTAATTCTCTTCTCTTTCTCCAGGGACACTCTGCAGTGATGAACAACCCCTCTAGGCAGCCCCTGTCCCTCAATGTCGCTTACAGGTGAGCTTCCCTTCCCTTGTCTGATTCATGACAGAGACAGTTACAGTATGGTGCAGGTTGTAGTAGCTTGTGACTATACAGAACTCTTGACTATACAGAACTTGCACTGTGGAAGGTGGCAGGTAGATCTAAAACGCTTTAGATTTCATAAACTTGACGTACAGAAGTTTCTACCCCAGATATTTCCTTTATCCCATTTATACAAAATGGGCTACGAGCCTGTGTTTTTGCGTTCTCCTCCTCCTCCTCCTCCTCCTCCTCCTCCTCTCTCTCTCTCTTTTACTATGGCGTTTGCTTATGAGCTGCCCACTCTGAAAATTGATACCATTGTTTCAAGTTGAGTATGACATGTAGAACCTCTGCCGTTATCCTTTTAATTGGCGTCCCCAAATCACAACCGTCACAAAGGGCCCCATTGACAACTGTGTGTCGCAGAGCCCGGCTGATTTGACTGCAGTGTGACTTGGGAGCAGAAGCAGGGCTTAACTCGCTGTCTTGCGTTGTACTTCAGTTGAAATCCAGCAGCTTTTAAAAACAACAAGGAGACTCCAGCACTTGTCAAGTTCTGGCTATAACAAGAGGCAGTGCAGAGAACTGTGTCCCTTGCTGGTAGTTATCCACTCCGAAAACAAATGTCCTCGTAAGCTCTCCTGCTGTCATTGCTTAAGGACGGGGATGTTTTAGCGTTGAAGTCGGTCTCTTCCTGCGAGTTTAACGCTGCTGTGTTTTTTTTATGTCTCTTTGCAGACGGTGCCTGCAGATGCTGGCCGCTGGTCTCTTCCTGCCTGGCTCTGTTGGAATCACAGACCCCTGTGAGAGCGGCAACTTCCGCGTGCACACGGTCATGACTCTGGAGCAGCAGGTAACAACGCGGTTACCAACAGAAATACTGGAGTTCAGACTACAAGACTTGCTTTGTATTAGCATACTTGTGTGCAATATATAGCAGATCCTGGTATGACCTCCCATCAAACTTGGCTATATGGTTTAATCATGCTTTTAACTATATATGAAGAATATAGTGTAGGGTGCTGTATATCAGTTTGTATCATGTGGAAATTGTCACATTAGGACTGGCGATACTGCAAAAACATACAGTATAGGGTGCTGGGTAAGATCAGCTGACTTGCATAGACCTTGATTGGTATTAATCTTGTACTAGCATAAGGTTGCTTTTAGTTCCTAAATCATTGCATTCAAATCATTGCATAACTTGAACACATTACCATTTTCTGCCACAAGGTTGGGCTGTTACCCACATTGAATTTGAACATGTAAACCACTGAGCCTCCAGCGTGTCCACACCTGTACACAAGCCTAGGGAACGTTGCTACGTGTAGGAAAGTGTCTCTGTGCAAATCTCTTCCCGGGTGAGGTTGAGCACTAGGATGTGTAATGATGCACTAGTGTCTCCATACATGTGATGGGCTGCTTGTATGATTTAATAATGGACCATTAAGACAAATGAAATGGGAAAGTGTGTTCATACCAACTATAAACAGCACTTCATAGAAGAACTGTTCAGTTAACTACAGTGAGCTATAGTGTGCTTTTGGTCTTGTCTCTACAGATCATGCCCCATGTAACAAATGTACACCGTGAACTGTTGCACCTCTGTTAAGCACGCTGGGGTTAATGTGTCTGCGCATGGCAGAGCTGCATGAACAGATTTATTGGGTTGAGCTTTCCACAGAAATCAGGTCGGATGAGAGTCATTGCTGTTGACTTGAATCTGATTCTACCGTTTCAAACTTGTGATTTTTCTGCTGCTTTTCTTAACCGTGGAGAACAGCAATCCACACAAACCCAAGCGGCTGTTCCTACACTCGTTCCACTCTGTGGTACATTAACCCGATTTTTTTTTCCACAGCGGCGACCCTCGCCTGGTTTCTGGGCGGAGCTCAGTCCCAGTAATGGGAGGGTGCGGCGCTAGTCTCGTCTCTAATGGGTTGTCTTGTCTTGCAGGACATGGTGTGCTTCACAGCGCAGTCCCTCGTCAGGATCCTCTCTCATGGGGGATACAGGAAGATCCTGGGGCTGGAAGGAGATGCCAGCTGTAAGTAAATCTATTTAAAACAGCCAGGCAGAGAGGGTGCACATGAGAGTTGGCGTCACCTTTTTAGGAGTATTATTGACTTTCCCCCTCATCCAAACGGAACTTGTCAGACAAATAAGGGGATGGGTGTGAATTCAGTTCCTTTCAAGGCATGCTGATGTGCCTGAAAGTGGACTAGGACCTCGCAAGACACTATTGAAAGCTTACATTTGTCCCCTGTAAAAAGCAAACCACAAGACTGCTTTTTAAAATGCATGTGCGTTGAAACCTTGTGACCGCCTTTGACTTTGTTGTACAGTTTTTTCAGTAGCGTGTGGCTCCTGCTTGATGGTGTGTGTGGGTTCCTGCACACGCACTCCCACAGTATTATACTAATAGCACAGGATTCCTTTGTCCTTGTGCTGCTGGCTTCTATCTGCAGATTTCAATCCATTTCGCAGAACTCTGCAGTACATCCCAATACAGGCACTCTAGCCCTGATTGCTGCTGCAAATCGCACGTTCACTTTTTCCGGAACTCAAGCTCAGTTTCGGCTGCCCGCATCTGCACCTGTGTCGAGTGTGACGCACCCTCGGATCATTATTTTCATCAACTGAGATTTCTGAAGTGTTGATTCCACGAACACTGCCAGAAGGGCTTCCTGTTCAAGAGGGATTAGTGGAAGATGCATTTTAGGGATTGCATTTATTAGGCTGTGTGTGTGCTTGAGTATTCCAGCAATACTCTCTGTCCTTGCCCGTCATTGACAGCTGAGTATTTGGATTACAGTTCTCTATTTTTGAATTCCTTTTGATAAGATTGAATGAATCTTCTTGCACCTGTGACGCAGATCCGTTCGTTTTCTTTAGATAGGCTATCCATGTTTCCCTTATTGCTGACCAATTCAGTTTTTCAACTCCCTTACCTTTCTTAAAACTGCCCCCCCCTTTAAGGTGGCCCTCTACTGTAGAACCGGTTATAAAGCGATGCGGTTGTGGCCCCCATTTGCCCCATAATTCCTTTCCCCTGCTGCTTTTTTTATTCTCATTATAACCCACATTGCACTGTCTGTGGCTTTGCAGTGTAATCCTCTTTGTAACGCACTCTGCTCTGCTTGTTTTAGACCTGGCCTCTGAAATGTCCACGTGGGACGGAGTGATTGTGACCCCCTCAGAGAAAGCCTACGAGAAGCCCCCTGAGAAGAAAGAGGGAGAAGAGGAGAATCTGGAGGAAGGAGGAGAGGGAGAGGAGGAGAGCATGGAGACACAGGAATAGAGGTGAGTGCCTCTAAACTATGCTCCTCTGAACAGTCAGGAATGTTCAGAGATTCAGTCAGTAATGGGGTTGGAACAATCTTTGTGCTGGATATTTGAGTCTTGCTTACTATACTGACGTTTGTATTTGCAATCGCTAAAGCAGGCATTCAAGTTATTTCAATATATCCCCTGTGGTGTTGGAAAGAACAGTGGTGACTCAAAGCCAACAAACTCAAGAAAAGTGTGAGGAAGCAACCAGGGTAGATTTAAAACCTGTCTTCAGATAGTCATGATCACGTTCAGCCAGTACAAGACTGACCCTCGTGTTGTAGTGTGTTAAATCCCCAAGTGCTCTATTGAAATCTTGTCTAGCACCCCTCGAGATTATTTTAATGCAAAACGTGTTTCTTGTGACATTTTGCTTGATATGCCAGTAAGTTGCATTGCAGTCTGTGCTGGAAAATGTGGGGGGTCCTCCCATACATCAGCATGGTGTTATCACCATGGAAACTAATACAGTGCAGGCATCATTCTGCACACTGGAAATCTGTGCTTGTATACACACCACTCTCATTACTTGTCTGCGCTTTCCAACAGTGTAGGTGTTTAACCGAGGTGTCGCATGTAATGTGTGAAGGTGAATCTGCATCGCCTCTGTGTGAAATAGAGAATCTGTGTGAGGGAAATCCACCCCTGCGGATACCTGAGATGGATACAGAGCACAGATGAATTCATCACACACTTGCATAGGAAATAAGCAAACTAAAGCAGAAACACGTTTCTATCATAGTTCCTGATGAGATTGTTATTCCAAGGCTTGTGCCAACAGTTACATTTCCAGTCTCCTCCTGCAATCCATGTACAGAACTGGTGTTGAACCCAAATTAAGGATCCCTTTTAATATGCATAATGGTTTCTTTTTTAAATTTGGTACTAATCTAAATGGCTTCCTTTCTGAGGTCAAGACTGGCAAGACAGTTGAGCAGTAAATCACACAACACTGTTGCAGCTTTTATGAATTATACTAGAAAGTTAGAAAACACGGTACATGTAGAAAAGTCTATCAATAGCATAAATGGATACGTTTTCAGCAGGCTGTGATATTCAGATAATTTAGCTTCAGTGTAAATATCTTTTACATGGAAAAGAATGCATTAGTCAGTGGTCCTAGAATTTATTAATCGGAATATGCAAGCAGGATAACTGCTTGTGTAAATGTCAAAATACAATCTCTGAATGCAAATTAAAATATTTATGAATCTTTAATTTTATCGATGTTTTAAAATATGAATTGGATTCCACGGTACATAAATTAATTTATTCTAGCAACTTTACTGGATTTCTTTAAATCGCTGCGTTATTCTCACTCTGTATAGTTAAGTTGCACTCATTATAATATTTGTGCCCCTTTTTGTTTTGTTGAAACGCTGTTGTCTGAGTACACACGACCTCAGCCTTTCTGCAAATGCACATGGCTTGCCTCCCCAGTAGATTTGCTGCAGCGCCTGTGTTTTGGTTCATGCAGTGCACTGTGTGTGTTGCAATGCTCCTCCCTTCATTGTCCCCCCCAATCAAAGCTCTTCTGCTCACACTGACCAGT
Organism: Acipenser ruthenus; assembly: GCF_902713425.1. Lineage (NCBI taxonomy): Eukaryota > Metazoa > Chordata > Actinopteri > Acipenseriformes > Acipenseridae > Acipenser > Acipenser ruthenus. Next base: position 17,052 of record NW_026708383.1, on the reverse strand, counting down.
CCGGCACACCCAGCTGGTTCACCAGTTAACTTTCCTTTTCTTCAGTGGTGATCCAGGTTCAATATTGTTCATTTTTAGCTATTCCGGTTTTCTTTCCAGTGTATTGAATTATTTGGGGAGTTTAGCTAGATTTAATGGAGCTGGTGCTTTTCTCTGACCAGAATCTTTCTTAAGAACATAAAGTTTACAAACGAGGAGGCCGTTCAGCCCATCTTGCTCGTTTGGTTGTTAGTAGCTTATTGATCCCAGAATCTCATCAAGCAGCTTCTTGAAGGATCCCAGGGTGTCAACTTCAACAACATTACTGGGGAGTTGGTTCCAGACCCTCACAATTCTCTGTGTAAAAAAGTGCCTCCTATTTTCTGTTCTGAATACCCCTTTATCTAATCTCCATTTGTGACCCCTGGTCCTTGTTTCTTTTTTCAAGTCAAAGAAGTCCCCTGGGTTGACATTGTCTATACCTTTTAGGATTTTGAATGTTTGAATCAGATCGCCGCGTAGTCTTCTTTGTTCAAGACTAAATAGATTCAATTCTTTTAGCCTGTCTGCATACGACATGCCTTTTAAACCCGGGATAATTCTGGTTGCTCTTCTTTGCACTCTTTCTAGAGCAGCAATATCCTTTTTGTAACGAGGTGACCAGAACTGAACACAGTATTCTAGGTGAGGTCTTACTAATGCATTGTAAAGTTTTAACATTACTTCCCTTGATTTAAATTCAACACTTCTCACAATATATACAAGCATCTTGTTGGCTTTTTTTATAGCTTCTCCACATTGCCTAGATGAAGACATTTCTGATTCAGCATAAACTCCTAGGTCTTTTTCATAGTTCCCTTCTTCAATTTCAGTATCTCCCATATGATATTTATAATGCACATTTGTATTGCCTGCATGCAATACTTTACATTTTTCTCTATTAAATGTCATTTGCCATACCTGTTTTTGAACTTGCATACCTGTCATAACTGCAGCAACAGGAATAATTAGGATGACTTATTGCTATGGTTACAAAGCCAGCCTAGTCTCAATTTCAAGGTGCTGGAGCTATTAGACGTGTGACCCTTTACCAGGATTTATTGGTCATACATTCACACATTTCTATCATTATTACAAGATTAATGTTTGAGGACCACAAGGCTAGTGCCAATAGTTCATGCCAGTCTCCTGGGACTGGTTTCACACCCCCTGCCTGCTCCAGCATCGCACCCTGCAGCACCTCCTGATACCCGTCACTACACTGGCAGGATGCCTCTGCTGCCCGTCGCTACACTGGTCCCTGCTTAAACCTGCTGGAACGAGTGCAGATCGTGTTTTTAAGCTGTGCCAGACCCCTGCTGTCCGTGCCAGAGGCTGTGCAAACTGTTTTCAAAGCTGGGGCTGGCGTGGGAGAATATTTGTGAGCTGTCCCCTCTCGTATCTGGCTTGCCAGCTTCATGGGGCTTTGGCTGCTAAAAATGAGTTGTGTGTTTTTTTTTTTTGTTTTTTTTTTCCCATGGTCTTCAGAATCGGCCAACAGGCTCTTTATCTGGGGACCTGGTTGTGAAAAAAGCCTTCAGGTTTTTATACTGCTTGGAGAGTTGGTAGCTGTGAGGATGTGGACTTGCAAAAGCTAAGCTTAATGGTTTGCTGTAGCATGGAGAGGCAAAAACAAAACAAACTTGCTAGTTTTTAATTGGACATGAATGTGTCGCTCCCATGTGCGCTTTTCAATAACATTCATTTTTACCTCTGAAACTGGTGATTTTGTATCTACCTGTTTTACAGCAAAAATGCCTTCTGTGATTTTTTTTCTAAAGCAGGGGCGCTGGCGATGCAGAACAGGCCTGAATTAAATTGATGTATGGTGCCGCTATACCTCTTTAATGGATACGCCGGTCACATCGATTTGATTCAATCCAGACCTGGGTTTAAATAAGAGACCAGCCAAAGGAGCAATGGGGGGAGATTAGGGGTATATACAGGGAGCAATGGGGCAACTTCTAAAAGGTATTGACAATGTCGACCCAGGGGACTTTTTCGACCTGAAACAAGGACCAGGGGTCACAAATGGAGATTAGATAAAGGGGGCTTTCAGAACAGGAAATAGGAGGCACTTTTTTACACAGAGAATCGTGAGGGTCTGGAACCAACTCCCCAGTAATGCTGTTGAAGCCGACACCCTGGGATCCTTCAAGAAGCTGCTTGATGAGATTCTGGGATCAATAAGCTACTAACAACCAAATAAGCAAGATGGTTCGAATGCCCTCCTCTCGTTTGTAAACTTTCTTATGAGTCTGCTGTGTAAACTCCTGTGTTTCTTTCTTCCTCAGGCATCTGCTGTTGCAGTTCCTTAGCGGACAGACTATTCGGCACTGACCTGGACCAACCGAGACCTGTCACCCGACTTTCTTGAACCCTCCCAAACCGTCTGCATCATTTGTATTTTTTTTTTTTATTATTTTGTTTTAAGATGTTTGCGTGGTGACAAATTAAAAGTTTGTGTGTTGGTTTTATTCGGAGCTTGTTTGGTGTGAATTTATTCCATGTGTTTTTGGGGAGGGAGGCTGTCTGATGGAGGATTGCTTCACCTGGTACACAGCGAGCAAACCCGTTGTGTGTTTTTGTGTCACACGTTTTGGTGAACTGACCCAATCCAGTGGACCAGCCGTTTTTAGATTACATTTCCAATTAAATAGCAAATGTGAAGTAACAGAAGAATAATGACCCACACTCCTTTCAACAACAAAAAATCCAGTTAACTTTAAGTATGTAGATAATGGATTTCATTTTTCGACGTTAGGTTCATGTTTTATTATTATTATTATTTATTTCTTAGCAGACGCCCTTATCCAGGGCGACTTACAATTGTTACAATCACATTATACATTATTTCACTTTTTTTTTTTTTTTTTTTTTTTTTTTTTTTTTTTTACAGATATCACATTGTTTTTACATACAATTACCCATTTATACAGTTGGGTTATTACTGGAGCAATCTAGGTAAAGTACCTTGCTCAAGGGTACAACAGCAGTGTCCCCCACTGGGGATTGAACCCACAACCCTCCAGTCAAGAGTCCAGAGCCCTAACCACTACTCCACACTGCTGCCCTATAGATATAAACATTAATTGCACATTTGCGGACTGTAGTATTGGCCCACTACACTTTACACCAGAATTCAAGGTGACAGATTAAGGACAAGCATGTAGTAAAATTTAACCATTTTATAATAGAACCAAGCAAAACACTCTTTGAAATGTAACAAATCTTGATCAAAAACTTATTTCATTTAAAGTATTCGTTCATGACAGGTATTGGCACCCCTCAGTATTTCGTGTGTCCTCCTTTTGCATTGATACGACTTTCAGACGTTGATAATTCTTATCCAGTGTGTTGCATCTTGCTGGTGAAATCTGAGCCCATTCTGTCTTGCATATTTCTTCAGCTCAGACAGACTGGATACACAATGCTTGGCTGCAGCTTTTTTTCAGATCAGTCCAAAGCATTTCTAGTGGATAGAGATCTGGTGATTTGCGAAGGTCATTCCTGAACTCTTGTCTTCGTTTTCTTCAAGAATTCCAGAGTTGACTTGGCTGTATGCTTTGGGTCGTTGTCGTGTTGGTAGAATGTTTCGCTGCATTCATTCCTCCTTCAATCGCATGAATATCTCCACTCCCTGAACTGCTGAAACTCCCCTATATCATGATCAAACCTCCTCCATGTGTAGCTGTAGATACAAAGTTTTTTTTCATTGAAGATGTTCCATTTTGGGGGTAATGTTATATTTTAGTCTTGTTGGACCAGAGAGTTTTGTTGCATGCTTCGGATTCCTGTTCATATTTCTTGTCACATTTTAGACACATCTTCTGCGTTCAGGAGTCTTTGTACAGTTCTTGCATTAGCCTGCCTGGCGCTTCTAAACCTTTATTCAAGTCCTTGGCTTGGAGACCATTCTCCTGCTGTATCTAATTTTCTTCGGATGTCTGATTTTCTTTCAAGCGTTTCAGTTGAATTTGGAGTGCTTTTCTGAAACGTGAATCCAGCTCATTTTGTCTTCTCTGCTGTGTTACCAAAACCTTCAACAGATGTTGAAAATAATGATCTATTTCTGGTTATTGACTTTATAGTGCAACTAAATTACCGTGTAATCAATCCATTAATATATAATTAAATTCTCTAATTTTAGACTGAATATAAAGTGCCAATACTTTTGTCATGAACAAATATTTTTAATTGTGAAGTGCTTTTAGTTTTTATTTTATTTATTTTTTATATAAAGTGTTAAACTACCAGAACGTGTGTATTTGTATGTCGTATGTGTTTCATGTTCACTAAATGGTTGTATTTTTAGTTTTAAGTGACCACTGATAAATGTAGAAAACAAATGAGTGACGTCACCGTGAAGAGACGTCATACGAACACCTGACGCCTCTTTTATACACCAGACAGCGATTCACGTGTTCGTTTGCTGAGCGTTCAGAGCGCAATGATCCACATGGCCCTGCCCTGGACTCCCGGCTTGCGAAAGTACAGCATAACATTATCGCCGAGGGAATACCGGATCACCAGCTGTCTATTTATGACAACTATTGACGATTACAGTTGGAGAGAAGATGACATGAGAAACTGTGACCAAAAAAACTAGACGTGTAATAAGACCAAGGACTATAAATGGTGCCTACAAACAATGCGAAATCAATTACAGCAATGGAATTGGTTCACCTTTTAATATAACCGTCGCAGGATATATGTATGTATATGTGTGTGCTGAAACAAACGCGTCACTCCTCCCGTTAATATTTGGAGTTCCGGTCGTTTTGCGTCAATTGTAACGAACTGAAAGGAGCGTCCTAACGGGGGGGTGATCCCGTACAGAGGACGGTACTAAACCAGCACGGAAGTTAATACCAATTGCAACAAACCAAGCAGCTGAAGATAGTCCCCCAGCTGCTTATTAAAATGTGTCTCAATTGAAACGAACCCAAAGTAGCTGCAGGTGCCCCTCTAGATAGAAGATACTGAGTTAGTCTAGCAATTTCTATAGATTAAAGGCTTGCGATATCGTACCAACTGGAACAAATACATTTCTGTGCATGATTTTCATAAGTTCAAAAAAAAAATGTGAATTTAAAAAACAACAAAGATGTTAGGTTTCTTTTTAAAAAAATCGATCTTGTAACGATTTATAACAATCCTAAAATAGAATTAGCTAGACGCAATTCTGCTAGGGGCAGCAGTGTGGAGCAGTGGTTAGGGGCTCTGGACTCTTGACCGGAGGGTCGTGGGTTCAATCCCAGGTGGGGGGACACTGCTGCTGTACCCTTGAGCAAGGTACTTTACCAAGATTGCTCCAGTAAAAACCCAACTGTATAAATGGATAATTGTATGTAAAAATAATGTGATATCTTGTAACAATTGTAAATCGCCCTGGATAAGGGCGTCTTCTAAGAAATAAATAATAATCACTCAGATTTTGAGCCCTCACCCCACCCGAAAGGATTGTGGCGTGAGTGTTGGGCTCGCACTCTCCACACTGTAAGTGTCTATACAAAACTGCACGACATCAGAATCGACCATTTAGGGTTTAGATTGAGGCGATTTTGCCACTTTGTATTATTCCACAAACACAGATGTATATTTCATAACAGTACGATGCAATATCGATGCAATGTGAGTGACTAATCCCAGACGGTGCAGTTTGTCAGACTGGCCGCTAGGGGTCACGTCCTCTTGAAATACAAACCCGTGCGGTCGTGGCACGGTGCATTGTGCAACACTGAATCCAACGGGAATACTGGAACGCTATTCCTGTCCCCGTTCAATATTTAATGTGGCTCAGCGTTTCTGCGCGATACTGTATCTCCTGAGCTACAGTAAGATTATCAGCCGTTTTGTTAATAATAAGGCTTCTCTAATGCCTCTGCAAAACGCTGTTTATTTATTTATTTATATAATAAAGCGCACTAATTGACCGATGAGCACTACTTAGATAACAGGAGTCATTATCGACACATTTGAACAAATATTGCATTAATTTAATGGTAAGTATATAAACTGACCATATTTGAAGACCACAATGTTTCCTTTCGTAACATACATAAATTTACAAATACACATTTTATTCTGCAAGTTGTTTTATATTCCGATCACTAATACTGAACAGTAAGTTTCGTTTAGTCGGCACAGCTCGGGGTGGTTCCGAGAAATAGTTTTTTATCGATAGCAAAAAACAGAAAACAAACAAACAGAATAAAGGCGCGCGCTGACAGGGCGCTCGTCCTCAAACGTCCCTCTGAGCAGAGAGGCGAGGAGGGCGGCTGCAGATCCACGGAGCCCCGGAGGATTTGACCATAAACTGGAACTCCTGGTGCTGCTCTCGACAGACTTCCACAATCTAGCATGCTGGGCGCTATTAATCCAATGCAACTCTCTGAAATGTCTTTATAATATATATCTGACCCAGATATTGATGCGATACAGCCCCCCTGAAATGTCTTTATAATATATAGCACTAGACCCTGATATTGATGCGATCCAGCCCTCTGAAATGTCTTTATAATATATAGCACTAGACCCTGATATTGATGCGATACAGCCCTCTGAAATATCTTTATAATATATAGCACTAGACCCTGATATTGATGTGATCCAGCCCTCTGAAATGTCTTTATAATATATAGCACTAGACCCTGATATTGATGCGATCCAGCCCTCTGAAATGTCTTTATAATATATAGCACTAGACCCTGATATTGATGCGATCCAGCCCTCTGAAATATCTTTATAATATATAGCACTAGAGCCTGATATTGATGCGATCCAGCCCTCTGAAATGTCTTTATAATATATAGCACTAGACCCTGATATTGATGCGATCCAGCCCTCTGAAATGTCTTTATAATATATAGCGCTACACCCTGATATTGATGCGATACAGCCCTCTGAAATGTCTTTATAATATATAGCACTAGACCCTGATATTGATGCGATCCAGCCCTCTGAAATGTCTTTATAATATATAGCACTAGACCCTGATATTGATGCGATCCAGCCCTCTGAAATGTCTTTATAATATACAGCACTAGACCCTGATATTGATGTGATCCAGCCCTCTGAAATGTCTTTATAATATATAGCACTAGACCCTGATATTGATGCGATACTGCCCTCAGAAATGTCTTTATAATGTAGGGCTTCCGGTTTTCCATACTTTACCGCGACTTTTCTCCTCTCCTTTAAGAATTCAATTGATACCCGTTAAGCCTTTCGTGTATCTCAATCACACTGAGAAACGTGTTAATAGTAAAATTGATTTCATTTACCGTTTTTTTTTTGTGAAACAACTAAATTGTCTTTTTAATTGGCCAAGTCTTCATTTTTGATTGACAACAGAACGTACAAACGAGATCGCGACATGTTAATAAGCGACTAATCTTTATGAAAGCTAATGAAAACAATATTCTATTCATTCTCCAATATGCACAGACTGTTTGAAATGGCTTTAACTTCGCACCCTGCCAAGGGAGCACGGCAGAGTGTTTTTTTTTGCCTAAGAATGATGATTCTAAAAATGAAATTCTAAAATTAAACAATTAAAATGAGTTTTTCCTTCAGGTTATAACACAAGAGGTGTTATCAAATCACGTACTTCAGAAATGATTGAAACTAGGTTGCCTTTCTATCTGCGGTATTTTAAAACACTGCAACGAAACGCATTTAACTCAGGATCCCAGAACAGGGCCTTTTAAAATGAGATTTGCACTCACAGTAAAACTAAACGGTTAATTTTCGAGACCAGCAGGCATGCATTCGAGTGACAGCAACAGAGATCGTTTACTGTAAACGTTTAGGTCCTATGCAAGTACTATATCATTGATATCATTTACAGTGCAGTGTTTATTTCCTTGAGTCTAAAACAATTAATGAACAATCCGTGTTTAAAAGCTGTTGCATTTAAACACTTAAAACGTGCGGTATTACGGCGCGCTATAGAAACGTGTGGTACACGTTGTGTTTCTCTTCGCCACTTGACGTACACGTCATTGGAAATCGATTGAGCGCGGTTTGCAAGTTTGGTTTAGTGTACTTTATCTGGAAGACCCCGTGCTTTGGGATAGCTGGCAGGCAGAACACAATGTTCTCGCTCACGTGTTAATTAAATAAGCAAGCTCCTGCAAGTGGTTTCTGGAGCTAATTACGGATAATTACCTTTTCAAATGATTTAATGACTCCTCAGAGCGTGTCTGTTTCCACGCTGTGTTTGCAGAACTACACGATATGCTAACTGACGAGAAAAAAAAGCTTTTATTTTTTTTGAAATATGTTTTTATTGTGATATTTCAAAACCTGTTGTGTTGCCGACTGCCACCCCCATCCATCCAAAATGATACAGCGTTATCTTACATATGAAAATATCCTTATTGTAGGCCCTAAAAAAATAAATGCGTTGTTTCTGTGCGATGTCAGCTCACATCCAGCTTTAAGATTGAAATAAGCGAGATTTAAATACAACGAGATACTAAAAACATGCTCTAAAATACATTTGAAAAAAAAATGAAATAATAATAATAATAATAATAATAATAATAACAATGATAATAATAATAATAATAATAATAATAATAATAATAATAATATTTATTTCAAGAATGCCTTTCAATCAAATTAAGACCCTCTGAAAAACTAAACAACTTCGTCTCAAGAAATTATAACCTACAAACATACACATTTATTTTGAACTTAGTAAAACATTTTCAAATTCAAAATAAAAACCCAATTCTTCCATGTTTTAAATACACCTCTTTCGCTGCAATCCTCCACAGTGAATACAGAACCCATCCACATCTCAATGGAGAAGGTGGCGTGGGCGGGCAGTCTGTGTGTGTCTTTGCTGATAAGCCAGTCCGTGTCACTCAGTAGAAATGCTGGTGAATAAGCATTCGCTGGCCTTTTTTTTATTTTGATACACAGAATCCTGTCTGTTACTCACCCACCCACTGCCCCACGCAGCCTGTAGTGGAAAGCTGTTGTGCTGAACTGAACTATAAAGGAGATGGGGGGGGAAAGCAAACACCCACTGACCAATAATAGCTTCTACATATAGCGAATACATTGAGAGGCCAATTGCAAGAGAGAGAGAGAGAGGGAGAGAGGGGGAGGCAGGGAGGGGGGAGTCAGAGAGAAAGAGAGAGAGAGAGAGAGTCATGCAATATCCTTGCAGTTATCTCTCTGCTAATGCAACCAGTAGCATATTTGAGAGAAGCTTTCCTTTGAAAAACTCCAGCGCTAGCATTAAGAAGATTGCCTGACTGGAATGAGCCCTGGGACTGGAAAGTTTGGCTGCAGCAGACTTTTCCTCTGAAGGAAGGTGTTTTCCGATGTTCTGGGGAGTCCTGCTTCATTCTTTCCTGTTGTTTGATCGTGTTGGAGTTTCAGAGGCAGGGCAGGGCAGGGCAGGTAATACTTGTGATGCTTCTAACAATGCCTCATGCCGTCCCATACTGAACAAACCAGTCCTGTTTGAAGTAGTGTACTACTTTTAGAAAAAAAAAAAAAAGCCAATTCATTCTTCAGAGGAATTTCTTTCTCGGACGATTAAAACAAAAGATGTTTTGAAGTTGAAAGGAAGGAAAGAAAGAACGGGAGAGAGATAGCTAAAGGAAGGAAGAGTGAACGAGGGAGATACCAGCTGCAGTGGCTCTGGGATTGCACCGTTGCTTGTCTGCTGTATCACGCTCGATATCCAGAATGTGATTCCTGTAGCGAGCAGCCCAGGACATGCAGAGAGAACCACAGCAACCCTCCTGCCTGTGGGACCTTTAGGAGAGACGGGGGAGACTGAAAACCAAGCTGCTGTTTTACTGTTTCGCCTTAAGGATATAAAACAGTGCGAGCCCTCTCTGGTTTGAGTGGTCAAACACAGACGCACTGTAAGAGACTGATTGATTTTTTTCTGTTGCTCTCTGTAAATGACAGCTTCTCTTTAAAGGAACCCTGGATCACTGAATGCTCAAGCTGATCAAAAATACCTTTGTTATTTAGATCAACTTTCAGGACCTTTGGGACAGGAGTTATTTTTGAACCCAGATCCCTGTTTTGTTCATCATAGACTGATCCTGTTGAGCTTGTTTTTTTTTTCTTTTCTTTGAAAATTCCAAATTGATGTCTGTTTTGGAGATATTTCAACCAGGACTATCTGGAGAAGCTGGAGTTTTTGTATTCGGATGGTCAGTATTGTTCTGCAAGAGCTGAGCAGCAACTGAAACATTTATACACAGAAATATGCATATTTATATTTTTTTGCAGGGCTGACCTAACTCAGCACTATTTCAAACTAGAGATAAGGTCTTTCTGAACATTCAAATACAAATATCATTGCCAGAACAAAAACTTTGCTGCCATTAAAACCATACAGGATTTTGCTGGGGGAATTTAGCTACTAACATTAAATTAAATAAAAAAAAAAATCAGGTTGGAAATCGGTTTGATTACAATATAATGCAATCTAATCTAATTTTCTATAAAGTCTTTAATGTGAGACAAGATCATAAATATTCTGTATCAGTTTAGTTTGATCTAAACTTGGCGACATTAGCCACAGAATCCGTTCAGTTACTTTTGTTATTTGTTGAAAAGGTTTCTTACTGTTTAAGTTTAGCAGCACAGCTTGCTAGTTTACAAAATGATCGTCTGGTTTACCTACAAGATTCTTCGTGAATTTGTCAGTGGAAATGTCTTCAGTTTAAACGGTACATTTTAAGCGACTGCATTTAGAGTACTTGTGTACACAACATTTTCAATTCTGAGCCTGAATTCTGTGTACTGACAGCGTACACTGAAGATATTATCCCAGTTTAATTAATTATTATCCAAGCTTAACCCTTTCAAAGCGCTGTATAGAGGTCTATAGGAAAGATAACATTTATTTCAACCAAGAGATATCAGCTGCAAGACCTTTCATTCAAACTTTAAATTCAAACTACTGCAGTGCTAAAGGAGTAGTTCAGAAGACACTCTCTTTCTAAAACCGGAGAGCCCAACACATCACACTTTCACTAATATAATACAGGTTGCCTTTGCTAATTGACATTGCCAAGTATCTTCTAGACCTGTGCTGTAGAGAGTAGATATAACCAATATCAATACTGTTGTAGCCGACTAAACCACTCATTGAAAAACAGCAATTGGCTTCAAAACGGATAGTTTTAGGAGACAAGGGAGGGTCGCCTGATATATCGCTAATAATAATAATAATAATATTAGAATCAGTCAAGATGACAGCACTGGGCTGTTGGTTTCTTTTGCTGCTCAGCTGCATTTTGGTGCCCCCAGCCGTCACCGGCAAAAAGCCTCTCCCAAAAACCGACCGCGACGCCACAAAGACTCTGACGCTGGCCGTGGTCCTGCCACGCTACAACACCGCCTACCCCTGGGCGTGGCCGCGCGTGGGCCCTGCCGTGGACCTGGCGCTGGAGCGGATCCAGGGCTCGGCGGGGCTGCTGCGGGGTTTCCACCTGCGTTACGTCTTCGAGAGCAGCGAGGACTCGGCCGGGAACTGCTCTGACTTCATCGCGCCGCTGGTGGCTGTCGACCTCAAGTTCGCCCACAACCCCTCGGCCTTCATCGGGCCCGGCTGTGACTACACCTCGGCGCCCGTGGGCCGCTTCGCCTCACACTGGAAGGTGCCGATGGTCACGGCCGGCGCCTCGGCCTACGCCTTCTACACGCAGAAGGAGCTGTACTCGTTCGTGACGCGCACCGGCCCCACGCAGAAGAAGCTGGGCGAGTTCGTGATCCACATCCACCGCGCCTTCAACTGGAGCCAGCAGGCGCTCATGCTCTACGTGGACGAGAAGATGGACGACCGGCCGTGCTACTTCACCGCCGAGGGGCTGTACGAGGAGCTGACCCGAGTCAACATCACCGTCAGGGACTCGGTGTTCAAGGAGGCGGGAGGGGTCGACTACCAGGAGCTCATTCGGGAGATTCGCTCTAAGGGCAGGAGTGAGTAAACCCGCAGCACTGGGCGTGACCCGCAGCCGAGTGCACTTAGTGCTGTGAGACAGCCATGAGAAATGTCTCTGATTCAGGTGGCTTGTATTTATCTATCTTCTATCAGGTGGAAACGATGTCTCATTAAAATGAGCCTTTGTATAGTAGAACCTGATATTGACGTGATAGAGCCCTTTGAAATGTCTTTATAATTAGGGCTGTATTTTTTTTTTTTTCACTGTAAAATACAGCTTATTTCACGGGATTTCACGGTCTTAAAATAGATATTTCAAGATATTTCAGAATTAAATGTCGTATGTATTCAGTGGCGCACCAGCATTACATTGGGGAGCTAGGCAAGTCTGTCGATAAAATAACATAATAATAATAATAATAATAATAATAATAATAATAATAATAATAATAATAATAATAATAATAATAATTTGGTTTTACTTTTGCCAGTTTTACTTGACTTGCAAAACGTTTTAAACGGCGATAGCAAATTCCTTGGTTGAATGAGCACAAAAAGCTTAATATGAAATCTGAAATAAATTTTAATAAAAAAACGACACCATTCTAGCGTACTTCGCTGAAGTAAAACCACGATTTTGTTTATTTTGAAAGACCACTGCTTCGGATTATTACTAGTGCTTAATAACAGTAATTACACAGCGAATCCGATAACCCCGCAGGAATACAAACCTTGTTACTTATTATAAAAAAATAAAATTAAAATGAAGTCACACCCACGCACACAAAACCAAACAAAACGTCGGAGTCTCGTGCTGCAGACACGCTGCTGCTGACGTCAGCTGTAAACAGTGCCGTGCGGACTTGGGTCAAACCAATGTTCGTGTAGGGTGAATTTTACTGTATAGCGCAGTTGAAATAATATTAAACCTTTTCTAAGCAAAATTTTCATGATTTTTACAATACTTTTTCCAGGTCTGGAAATAGCTGTTTTAAAATTCCATAATTTCCACGACCGTACGAACCCGACATTATTATTGACCTTCAGCCAACCCCCCCCCCCCCCCCCCCCCCCGCCCCCCTTCTAGCCCGCACTTTTCGCGGGCTAGAAGCGCCCTGCAAATTCAGTGTCCCTAACACATAAACAGACCATAAACAACCAACCACAGAACACAGAAATAAAGCACTAGACCCTGATATTGATAGCACTAGACCCTTTGAAATGTCTTTATAATATACAGCACTAGACCCTGATATTGATGCATTGTATGCATAGAGAAGCATTGTAAAGCACAGAGAGGTCTGGTAAAGCATAGGGAAGCATTGTAAAGCACAGCGTGGTCTGGTAAAGCATAGGGAAGCATTGTAAAGCACAGAGAGGTCAGTTAAAGCATAGGGAAGCATTGTAAAGCACAGAGAGGTCTGGTAAAGCATAGGGAAGCATTGTAAAGCACAGAGAGGTATGGTAAAGCATAGGGAAGCATTGTAAAGCACAGAGAGGTATGGTAAAGCATAGGGAAGCATTGTAAAGCACAGAGAGGTCTGGTAACGCATAGGGAAGCATTGTAAAGCACAGAGAGGTCTGGTAAAGCATAGGGAAGCATTGTAAAGCACAGAGAGGTCTGGTAAAGCAGAGGGAAGCATTGTAAAGCACAGAGAGGTCTGGTAAAGCATAGGGAAGCATTGTAAAGCACAGAGAGGTATGGTAAAGCATAGGGAAGCATTGTAAAGCACAGAGAGGTCTGGTAAAGCATAGGGAAGCATTGTAAAGCACAGAGAGGTCTGGTAAAGCATAAGGAAGCATTGTAAAGCACAGAGAGGTCTGGTAAAGCATAGGGAAGCCTTGTAAAGCACAGAGAGGTCTGGTAAAGCATAGAGAAGCATTGTAAAGCACAGAGAGGTCTGGTAAAGCATAGGGAAGCATTGTAAAGCACAGAGAGGTATGGTAAAGCATAGGGAAGCATTGTAAAGCACAGAGAGGTCTGGTAAAGCATAGGGAAGCCTTGTAAAGCACAGAGAGGTCTGGTAAAGCATAGGGAAGCATTGTAAAGCACAGAGAGGTCTGGTAAAGCATAGGGAAGCATTGTAAAGCACAGAGAGGTCTGGTAAAGCATATGGAAGGATTGTAAAGCACATAGAGGTATGGTAAAGCATAGGGAAGCATTGTAAAGCACAGAGAGGTCTGGTAAAGCATAGGGAAGCATTGTAAAGCACAGAGAGGTCTGGTAAAGCAGAGGGAAGATGTTGATATCTGAATCACCTCTTCCTGTCCTCATTCTAAGCACGGTTTTCAAGCGGTGTTCGCTCGTTCTGATTTGCCAGTTGTGTTTTGTTTTTTAAAGATGACATTTTCTATTTGCTTTCTCTTGTAGTATTTTATATTAGGCTCATGTTTGCTGCCTTATAAGGTCACTGTGAAGAAATATCAGATGAGAAGGTATTCCTGTGGACCTGTTTAGCCAGTTTGTTTTTATCTTAGTTTTTTTTGGGGGGGGGGGCTGTTCAATTTGGTTTTCAAGAGTGAGGGATGATATGTAACTGTGAATTCAAGACAGAAATGCAGAAAGAGAGACAGAGAGACAGACAGACAGACAGGAAGAGAGGGGGAGCAAGAGTGTTTGGGAGCGAGGAGAAGGCATGGAGAGGAGGAAGATGGAAGGAGAGAAATGAAAAGAAGGGAGAGGTGAAGGTAGAGAAAGGGGAGGAAGAGGGATGGAATGGAAGGAGACAGTGAGAAAGGGAGGGAGAGAGAAAGACCAGGGCCGAGGGGGACGTGGAAGGAAGAGAGAGAGAGAGAGAGAGAGTGAGACGGGGTGCCAGCACAGTTGATTGATCAAGCTGTCTGCTTTCATTAGGCAGGACTCCACAGGCTTGACCCTAATTCATTAGCAGCCTGTCTGCCTGCCAGCCTCTCTGGGGGTGAATAAATAAACACTCATATTTATTAATGCAATGCTTTCTTTCAAAGACCGAACCCTGGAGCGGTGTAGCCAACCTCTCACCTCAACCAGCACTGGAGCTGGCACTGGCCTCTGCAACCGCCAGCTTCCAGCAACGGCACGGAGGACGATGACCTAGACTTGACAGTGTTGAATTTTGCAACTTCTTGCTTCAGGTTCCTTATAAAAGTTTCCCATATTAAAAGGACAGCAGAGTGTAATAAAGCACAGTGAAAGCATAGGGAAGCCTTGTAAAGAACAGAGAGGTCTGGTAAAGCATAGGGAAGCATTGTAAAGCACAGAGGGTGTGGTAAAGCATAGGGAAGCATTGTAAAGCACAGAGAGTATGGTAAAGCATAGGGAAGCATTGTAAAGCACAGAGAGGTCTGGTAAAGCATAGGGAAGCATTGTAAAGCACAGAGAGGTCTGGTAAAGCATAGGGAAGCATTGTAAAGCACAGAGAGGTGTGGTAAAGCATAGGCAAGCATTGTAAAGCACAGAGAGGTGTGGTAAAGCATAGGGAAGCATTGTAAAGCACAGAGAGGAATGGTAAAGCATAGGGAAGCATTGTAAAGCACAGAGAGGTATGGTAAAGCATAGGGAAGCATTGTAAAGCACAGAGAGGTCTGGTAAAGCATAGGGAAGCATTGTAAAGCACAGAGAGGTGTGGTAAAGCATAGGGAAGCATTGTAAAGACAGCACAGAGAGAATGGTAAAGCATAGGGAAGCATTGTAAAGCACAGAGAGGTATGGTAAAGCATAGGGAAGCATTGTAAAGCACAGAGAGGTCTGGTAAAGCATATGGAAAAGAACTGGCAAACCGTAGTCTGGTAAATGCATTGTATAAACATGGGGAAAAGCAAACTGAACCTTTTGTGAGGGATAGCTGAACAACAGCGATGAAACAGAAAGCAAGCAGCATATCGAACAGGATGTGGTTGAGGTTATAGAAGCCACTGGAATGTAATAGATGGAGAGCACAGCCATTCACCCTGGTGACTCCTCCTCAGTCTGGCTGCAAGCTGGAGTCCTGCAGGATTCTTCACCCCCCCCATTGCAGGGAAGCCATTGTCTTTGAATAATGGATGTGCGGAAATGACAGATTGCTGATGAGAATTCCAGGGCTGTCTATGTCCTGAGTGTGGGGGGGTGGGGGGGTCCTGATCTGGTATGATCTTCAATGGCAATTCAACAGCAACACTACGATAGTGGTTTTGTGTCATGCTAGTGGCAATGTTAACACAAGGTCAGCTAAATAGGGTAAGTCTGCTATTGGTAGAATGGGACCACAGTATGGTGACTATACCCTTCCTGATGATCTTCACTGGCAGACAGACAGACAGACAGACAGACAGTGGCACTGCAATGGTTTTTGATCTCGACATCTATTGATCGATGAATGGTCCGCTCTCCGACTGATCAATCGATTCATCACACCTGTTTGCTAGTGATATGGAATCGTATTGCAAGACAGTACAAGTCATCACTTTTAGTGACAATCTGACATTTTCCTGTGAGCTGTTTCCTTCACCAAACACCATGTGTAAAAAAAAAAAAGATTCAAAACAGGGTACTTGTGACTAAGATGATACGATAAACTTGTAGCACTACCGTGAAAGGAACGCACTGAGGAGGAAATGTTGCAAGTTGCAGTCGCTTTGGCTTCACTCTGAGATCTTGTGTATTATCGGGTTACCTTCCTGTGATGGAATGTTGGAATGAAGGATGATGTCATGGTACGGTGGCCCTGTGGGGTCCTGAGCTGGGATGTCAGGTGGCATTAGGCACGGCTCATCACTTCACTGCCAGTGTGAATGGGGATGGCCGCTTCTCCCTTCTCTCTCCCCCTCCCTGTCCTCTCTCCCTCTCCCACCTCTTCTCTCCTTCTCCTCTCTCTTCTCTCCCTCCCTCTCTCTCCTCTCCCTCTCTCTCCTCTCTCTCCCTCGCCCTCTCTCCCTCCTCTTCCTCCCTCTCCCCTCTCTCTCCTTCCCCTCTCTCCTCCTCTCTCCCCTCTCTCCCCTCTCTCCCTCTCTCCTCTCTCTCTCTACTCCTTCCTCTCCCTCTCCTCTCTCCCTTGCCCTCTCTCTCTCTCTCTCCCTCTCTCCCTCGCCCCCTCTCTCACTCTCTCCCTCTCCTCTCTCTCCCTCTCTTCTCTCTCCTCCTCTCC